>NC_073305.1:188870476-189137886 GCF_027595985.1 Sorex araneus
AGATCATACACCATGACCAAGTAGGATTCATCCCAGGGACACAAGAATGGTTTAACATTCGCAAGTCAAGCAACATAATTCATCATATTAATAAAAGGAATAATAAAAACCATATGATCATATCAATAGATGCAGAGAAAGCATTTGACAAGATTCAGCACCTATTTATGATGAAAACTCTCAGCAGAATGGGCATCAAAGGAACTTTCCTCAATATAGTCAAAGTCATCTACCAAAAGCCCACGGCAAGTATCATTCTCAATGGGGAAAAACTGAAAGCCTTCCCTCTAAGATCAGGCACAAGGCAAGTTTGCCCGCTTTCACCACTTCTCTTCAATATAGAACTGGAAGTCCTGGCCATAGCAGTTAGACAAGAAAAAGATATCAAGGACATACAGATAGGAATGGAAGAGATAAAGTTATCACTATTTGCAGATTATATAATACCATACTTGGAAAACCCTAAAAACTCTACAGAGAAGCTCCTAGAAAGAATAAGTCGATATAGTAAAGTGGCAGGCTACAAAATCAACACCAAAAAGTCCGTGGCTTTCTTATATACAAATAATGAAAGAGAATAAAGAGACATTAAAAAAAATCCCATTCACAATAGTACCTCAGAAAATCAAGTACCTTGGAATTAGCTTAACCAAAGAGGTGAAGGACGTATACAAGGAAAATTACAAAACACTACTTCAAGAAATAAAGGAGGACACTAGGAAATGGAGACACATCCCCTGCTCATGGATAGGCAGAATTAACATTATCATAATGGCAATACTGCCCAAAGCACTACACAAATTTAATGTGGTCCCTATCAGTATACCCATGACCTTTTCCAAAGAAATAGACAAAACACTCCTGAAATTTATATGGAACAATAAACCCCACGAATAGCTAAAGCAATCCTTTGAAAAAGGAAGATGGGTGGTATCACCTTCCCCAACTTCAAACTCTACTACAAAGCAGTAGTAATTAAAACAGCATGGTATTGGGATAAAAACAGACCTGCAGACCAATGGAACAGAGTTGAATACCCTGTCACAGACCCCCAAATATATGGCCACTTAATCTTTGACAAAAGAGCAAGAAATGTAAAGCGGGACAAGGAAAGCCTCTTCAACAAGTGGTGCTGGGAAAACTGGATAGCTACCTGCAAAAAAAATGAACTCTGACCTCTGTCTAGTGCCAGGCACAAAAGTCAGATCAAAGTGGATCAAAGACCTCAATATCTGACATGAATCTATAAGGTTCATAGAAAAATATGTAGGCAGAACTCTCCATGACATTGAAGCTAAAAGCATCTTTAAGGACGAAACAGTACTGACCATGCAAGTGGAAGCAAACATAAACAAATGGGACTACATTAAACTAAGAATCTTCTGTACTTCAAAAGAAACAGTGACCAAAATGCAATAAGAGCCCACAGAATGGGAAAGAATATTTACCCAATGCCCATCTGGTAAGGGATTAATATCCAGGATATACAACATACTTGTAGAATTGTATAAGAAAAAAACCTCCAACCCCATCAAAATATGGGGAGAAGAAATGAACAGAAGTTTCCTCAAAAAAGAAATACATGGGCCAAAAGGCACATGAAAAAATGCTCCACATCCCTAGTCATCAGGGAGATGCAAATCAAAACAACAATGAGATATCATCTCACACCACAGAGACTGGCACACATTCAAAAGAACAAAAGCAACCAGTGCTGATGTGGATGTGGGGGAAAAGGGATGCTCCTTCACTGTTGGTGGGAATGTCAACTGGTCCAGCCTTTCTGGAGACCAATATTGACAGTCCTTCAAAATCTAGAAATTGAGCTTCCATATGACCCTGCAATACCACTTCTGGGAATATATCCCGAGGATGCAAAAGAGCACAGTAGAAATGACATCTGTGTCAATATGTTCATTGCAGCACTGTTTACAATAGCCAAAATTTGGAAACAATCAGAGTGCCCTAAAACAGATGACTGGTTAAAGAAACTTTGGTACATCTACACAATGGAATACTATGCAGATGTTTGGAGAGATGAAATCATGAAATTTGCTTATAAATGGATAGACAAGGAGAGTATCATGCTAAGTGAAATGAGTCAGAAAGAGAGGGACAGACAGGGAGGGACTGCACTCATTTGTGGAGTGTGGGATAGCATCACATGAGACTGACACCCAAGGACGGTAGATATGAGGACCAGGGAGATTGCCTCATAGCTGGAAGACTGCTTCGTGTGCAGAGGGGAGAAGGCAGATGGAATAGAGAAGGGATCACTAAGAAAATGATGGCTGGAGGAATAAGTTGGGATGGGAGATGTGTGCCAAAAGTAGATAATGGACCAAACATGAAGACCTCTCAGTATCTGTGTTGCAAGCCATAATGCCCAAAAGTAGAGAGAGAGTATGGAGAATATTGTCTGCCATGGAGACAGGGGGAGTGTGGGAAAGGGGGGGTATACCCGGTATATTGGTGGTGGGGAATGTGCACTGGTGGAGGGATGGGTGTTTGATCATTGTGAGATTGTAACCCAAACATAAAAGCTTGTAACTATCTCACGGTAATTCAATAAAATTTAAAAAATTAAAAATAAATAAAAATAACCAACGTATTCATAGATTTGGAAAAAATAACCAACTCCTCTGAAAAACATTATTTAATTTTCATAAAGTGTTCTTAAAACAGTGCTCAGAGATTAGAAATACTTAATAAACATTAACATTGCAGCACTGAATTAAAAGAACGTTTTGTGGCTTTACAACACCCTGATTCCCCCACCTAATTAGCTCTCAGCTCACAATCCCATCCCCCATCTTTCTTGGTTGCTTTGATAAGTGCCATCGACAGGTATATTGAAGAACATCACAGAAATACCCGGTGAGCTACAAAGAACGGTTTAAGGCATAAAGAAACCAACGGAGCTTTGGTATTTGCTTTCCAGAAGGTTCCATTTCATAGCTAAAGCTTCATTGCCCTCCTAGTGTTAATTTTCCAGATCTCTAGTCTTTCCTATTATAAGCTGATCAAATATAAATACATTGCCATAACTAGATTGCTCAAAACTTGCTCAAGATTGACCTGTGACCTTCATTTATGAAAAATGGATATGCTTGATTGCTCCGTGCTGGCACAGAGCATGTTCAATTAATGCTTACATTATAAAGAATGTGCAAACAACACAAACGGAAATTAAATCCTTTTCACTATCTGTCTGCGTCTGAGCGTTCATAAATTGAAATAAGTGTGAAAGAGCTGTCCTCAATCAATTTCAGCTTCAGTCCCTGACCTGATTATGCTCTGCGTATCAATATACATTCCCTTAATTAAATGTGGTTCAGTGAACTTTAATGATATGAGAGAGGGAGAGAGAAAGAGAGAGAGAAGAGATTGGAGCCTCATCTGACTACCCATCAAGTTGTTGGGAAAATACAGTGGAGAGACTGATGAAAAGGAGCATTAGCAGAAGAAAAACCTGTTGTGTATATCATCATAATGATCTCCTATGCTGAGTGATTCCAAAGCAAGACACCGGAAGTGTCACTCTCTCTGCCAGAGCAATCTCCCACACGGATAACAAGAAAACTCAGAGACTGCCTTCATCATATGGGAAAAACTCAGTGCTGTGGTTGGTGTGCTCATAATTCATATGCTGCCTATTCTCACAACTTGAAACATTTTTATTATTATAACTTAGGTAACAAGTTGACAGTAGTACTGATGTACTTGTCAAACCTCAGCATCACCAGCTACCTGAGACCCGACCCTCCACCAATAACCTAGTATAATTCTAAATTTGCCTCATTCTTCCCCTCAAGCCTTTTGACAGTCCATGTAAGGAAGACAAGTAAGTTGCTTTTAAGACACAGCTTCCTTCCTTCTCTCCCTGGGCTGTTAAACAGCTTCAAGATGCGTTTCTCCTTCCTGATTACTGTCTCATTTCCCCGGTTCTTGTCTGCTCTCTTCTTTGAAGTATCAGTGGATTGTCTCCTGGAAGAAGCTTTTCTCTATAAGACCCGAGCCAGCAGGGAATCAGTGGTTCCGGGCAATTTTCTATTTCCAGCTCCCTGGTAATGGTTAGACCTACCCCAAGTGTGCTTTCATCCTGTGATATGCTAGTAATAATGTTAGAAACTGCTAATTAAAGGTTCTCACAGAGATAGTGTTTTACTCCCTTTCCTTTGGAGCCTCAAGGATAAAGATCTGACATTCTGGAACAGTCACAGATTGTCTCAGAAGGTGATAGGAAGAAACAAGTGGTATCTAACTTCCTTGGCTGAGTCACAATCCTCCCTGGAAGTATGTTGCTACAAGGATGTTTGAGGGACTTGTCCATGAATGTTTGATAACTGCAGGCAATACAGAGCCACAATTTCAGGAAAAAAAGGCTTCAAAGCAGGTAGACCTTACATAAAAGAAAGAGTTAATTATATTATATTAAAATGTTGGCATCAGGAAAGGAACCAGACATCTGTGGGTACAGAAACACAATCAACAGCAGCTTCAGATAAACTCTGGGGAGTAAGTCAGAGGTAGAGAATTACTGGCATGTCACAGTTACAGGAGGATTCTCATTGGTTATTTCTGAATGTTTCCTGAACAAAAAGAAATATGGGATCAAGCAAAAGTCCAAAGTTAGTGAACATAGGTTTCTTTCATTACATTTCTTCCTTTTCTCCTTCCTTCCTTCCTTCCTTCCTTCCTTCCTTCCTTCCTTCCTTCCTTCCTTCCTTCCTTCCTTCCTTCCTTCCTTCCTTCCTTCCTTCCTTCCTTCCTTCCGTTCTCTCTCTTTCTCTCTTTCTCTCTTTCTTTCTTTCTTTCTTTCTTTCTTTCTTTCTTTCTTTCTTTCTTTCTTTCTTTCTTTCTTTCTTTCTTTCTTTCTTTCTTTCTTTCTTTCTTTCTTTCTTTCTTTCCTTCCTTCCTTCCTTCCTTCCTTCCTTCCTTCCTTCCTTTCTTTCTTTCTTTCTTTCTTTCTTTCTTTCTTTCTTTCTTTCTTTCTTTCTTTCTTTCTTTCTTTCTTTCTTTCTTTCTTTCTTTCTTTCTTTCTTTCTTTCTTTCTTCCTTTCTTTCTCCTTCCCCTTCCTCCTCCCCCTTCTCCTTCTTCTTTTCCTCCTTCTTCTCCATCCCCTTCTCCTCCTCTTCATCCTCTTCCTCCTCCTCCTTTTTCTTCATTCTCCTCTTCATCTCCCTATTTCTCCTTCTTCTCTTCCCCTGTACCTCCTCCTCCTCCAACTCCTCAAAACCCAGACTCAAGCATTTCTTTCCAAATCAAATAAATTCCAGATTGGGGTGAACTGAAGAACTTTGGTTAAATTTTTTTTTTGTCCACAGTGGGTTTTATCCATTATTTTTTCTGTTCTGAATCAATTCAAGCAAAGATGTAAAACTCTGCCTTCTCAAAGCAAGTAATTTCTTCCCAGTACTTGCTTTTAAAAAAAATATTGGAGAATCACTGTGATGTACAGTTACAAACATATGAACTTTTATATTTGCATTTCACTCATACAGTGATCATTCACCCATCCCTCCACCAGTGCCCATTAACCTCCACCAATGATCCCAGTATCCCTCTCACCACCCCCACCCACCACCCCACCCTGCCTCTGCCGCAGGGCATTCCCTTTTGTTCTCTCTCCTTTTGGGTGTTGTAGTTTGCAATAGAGGTATTGAGTGGCCTTCATGTTCTGTCTATAGTCTACTTTCAGTTCGCATCTTCCAACCCGAATGCGTCCTCCCAACATCCTCTATTTGGTGTTCCCTTTTCTATCTCAGCTGCATTTTCCCCTAGCATATGAGGCCAGTTTCCAAGCTGTGGGGCAGACCTCCTGGTCCTTATCTCTACAACTCTTGGATGTGAATCTCCCACTCTGTTATTTTATATTCCACAGATGAGTGCAATATTTCTATGTCTGTCTCTCTCTTTCTGACTTATTTCACTTAACATGATACTTTCCATGTTGATCCACTTATAAGCAAATTTTATGACTTCATCTTTTCTAATAGCTGCATGATATTTCATTGTGTAGATGTACCAAAGTTTCTTTAACCAGTCATCTGTTTTTGGGCACTCCATTTTTTCCCCAGATTTTGGCTATTATACACAGTGCTGCAATGAACATACAAATGCAGATGCCATTTCTACTATACTTTTTTGCCTCTCAAGGATATATTCCCAGAGTGGTATTGCTCGGTCAAATGGGAGTTCAATTTCTAATTTTTTGAGAAGGGTTCATATTGTTTTCCAAAAGACATTCCCACCAGCATTGAAGGAGAGTCCCTTTCTCCCCACATCCATGCCAACACTGGTTGCTTTTGTTCTTTTGGGTGTGGGCCAGTCTCTGTGGTATAAAGTGGTATCTCATTGTTGTATTAATCTGCATCTCCCTGATGATTAGTGCTGTAGAACATTTTCTTTCTTTTTTTTTTTTTTTTTTTTTTTTTTTTTGCTTTTTGGGTCACACCTGGCGATGCACAAGGGTTACTCCTGGCTCTGCACGCTGTGAATTGAACCCGGGTTGGCTGTGTGCAAGGCAAATGCCCTACTAACTGTGCTATCACTCTAGCCCCACATAGAGCATTTTCTCATGTGTCTTTTAGCCATTCGTATTTCTTCTTTGAGAAAATTTCTGTTCATTACTATCCCCCATTTTTTGATGGGGTTGGGAGTTTTCTTCTTGTAGAATTCAACCAGTGCCTTGTATATCCTTGATATCACCCCCTTATCAGATGGGTATTTGTTGAAGAGGCTTCCCTTGCTCCAATTCACAGTTTTTGCTCCCTTATCAAAGATTAGATGATCATATGTTTGAGGGTGTGTGTGAGGATATTCAACCCTGTTCCTTTGGTCTGTGACTCTGCCTTTGTTCCAGTACCATGTTGTTTTAATTATTACCGCTTTGTAGTAGAGATTGAGGTTGGGAAGGGTGATTCCTCCCGTATTCTTTTTCCTAAGAGTTGCTTTAGCTATTTGTGGGGACTTATTGTTCCATATGAATTTCAGGAGTGTTTGCTCCATTTCTTTGAAGAATGTCATGGGTATCCTTATGGGGATCGCACTGTATGTGTACAATGCTTTGGGGAGTATTGCCATTTTGACAATGTTAATTCTCCCAATCCTTTAGCAGGGGATATCTTTCCATCTCCTCATATCCTCTATTATTTCTTGAAGTAGCATTTTATAGTCTTTTTTGTACAAGTCCTTTACCTCCATAGTTAAGCTGATTCCGAGGTACTTGATTTTCTGAGGCACGATTGTGAACGGGATTGCTTTTTTCGTGTTACTTTCTTCTCTCATTATTTGCATATAGAAAAGCCATGGACTTTGGGGCATTAATCTTATAACCTGCAACTTTCCTATACAAGTCTATTGTTTCTAAGAGTTTCTTTGTAGAGGTTCTACAGTTCTCTAAGTATAGTATCATATCATCTGCAAATAGTGAGAGCTTGATTTCTTCCTTTCCTACTTGAATGCCCTTAATACCTTTTTCTTGCCTAACTGCTATTGCAAGTACTTCCAGTACTATATTGAACAGAAGTTGGGAGAGTGGGCATACTTGTCTCATCCCTGATCTTAGAGGGAAGGCTCTTAATTTTTCCGCATTGAGGATGATGCTTACCGTAGGCTTGTAGTAGATGGCTTTGACTATGTTGAGGAAAGTCCCTTCTATTCCCATTTTGGCAAGGGTTTTCATCATAAACGGGTGCTGGATCATGTCAGATGCTTTCTCTGCACCTATTGATATGATCATATGGTTCTTATCTTTTCTTTTGTTTACATGGTGGAATATGTTGATTGATTTCTGAATGTTAAACCATCCTTGCATCCCCGGGATGAATCCCACTTGGTTGTGGTATATGATCTTATTGAATTCTGTTTGCTGATATTTTTTTGAGAATCTTTGCATCCGTATTCATCAGGAATATTGGCCTGTAATTTTCTTTTCTTTGTGGTGTCTTTGTTTGCTTTTGGTATTAGGGAGATATAAGCATGATACAAACTGTTTGGGAGGGTTTCTGTTTCCTCAATTTCCTGGAAAAGCTTGAGTAGAACTGGCAATAGGTCCTCTTTAAATGTTTGGAAGAATTCGCTAGTGAATCCATCTAGACCCGGGCTTTTGTTTTTGGGAAGACTTTTGATTACTGTTTCAATTTCCTTTATATTAATAGGACTGTTCAGGTATTCCAGGCTTTCTTGATTCAGCCTTGGGAGATTATAGGGATCCAGGAATTTATTCATTTCTTCTAGGTTCTTTTTTTTGGTGGCATACAGATTTTCAAAGTAGTCTCTGACGATCTTTTGAATTTCTTTGGTTTCTGTTCTGATATCCCCCTTTTAATTTCTGATTCAGTTTATAAGGGTTCTCTCTCTCTCTCTCTCTCTCTCTCTCTCTCTCTCTTTGTGAGTCTTGCTAGTGGTTTATCAATCTTGTTTATTTTCTTGAAGAACCAGCTCTTGGTTTCATTGATCTTTCAGATTGTCGTTAGGGTTTCCATGTCGTTGATTTCTGCTCTAAGTTTTATTATCTCTTTCCTTTTGCCTAGTTTAGGCTCCTGTTTCTGGTCCTTTTTTAAAATCTTAAGCTGTGAAGTCAAGTTATTTATGTGGGCCCTTTCTTCCTTCCTGAGAAATGCTTGCAGAGCTATAAATTTTCCCCTTAACACGGTGTTAGCTGCAGCCCACATGTTCTGGTAGCTTGTGTCTTCATTCTCATTTGTTTCCAGGTACCTTTTGATTTCTTCCTTGATTTCCGTCCTGACCCACTCATTGTTCAACATTGAGATGTTTAATTTCTACGTGTTTGGTTTGGTTTTCTGCGTCTGTACATGATTAACTTCTATATTCAGTGCATCATGATCTGAAAAGATAGCTGATACAATGTGTATCTTCCTGATTCTATTTGTATAAAAATAAAAAGAAAAGGCGCGGGCGAGGGAAGGGATGCCTCACCGCACCGAGCCAGGCACAGGGCCTAGGGCAGCAGCTGTCTCTTCCGCCACCCGAGTTTGGTAGCCTCCGGCCGCTTCCCCCACCCTGGGGAGGTTGATGGCGATAATGTGGCAGGCGAAGGAAGGAAAGGAGCCATGATGGTTGGTCTCACTTGCAGTTTATTCCAATCTTCCCTCTATACACTTTCCCCCTCACCTTCTCTCCGAACCCCTTTTATTGATTATGGCCCTTCCAAAGGGCGCAATACATTGCCATCACCAAAGGCACCAAAAGATCTTACAGGAAAAACATTGAGGCAACATAATTCTCTTGTGTCTGCAGGCCCTTAATCTAGGCCCCCAGAAAGAAGGTACAAAACCAAAACCGAAGCATTCCTAGGGCTGAAAGCACTGGGATTTACATCCCAAAGACTAGGCTAGGCCAGAGCCTGGAATCTACAATGTCAAGTCAGGCCTGGCTAGCACCTAAAATCTGCATGTCAAAGATCAGCTATGCTTCTGTGACAAAAGGGAAACTGCCTCTGAAATTAACTCCAGAAGGCAGCTGGAAAAGGGGAAATATTCCAACACTATTGAGGTATGTTGTGTGGCCCAGCACATGGTCCATTCTGGAAAATGTTCCATGTGCACTGGAAAAGAATGTGTATTCATTTTTGAGGGGATATACCCCCCTATATAAATCTATTAGCCTTCTCTATTCTATTTCTTCCTTCAAAGCCAGTATTTCCTTGGTGAGTTTTAATCTTCTTGATCTATCCAGAGGTGATAGGGCGGTGTTGAAGTCTCCAACTACTATTGTGTTGCTCACAATGTCCTTTTAAAGGTCTGTTAGCAATTTTTGTAGGTGTTTAGCTGGTCCCTCATTGGGTCCATACACATTTAGGAGTGTGATTTCTTCCTGCTGTACATATTCCTTGATTAACAAAAAGTGGCCTTCACTATCCCTTCTAATCTTTTTCAACCTGAATTCTATGTTGTCCTATACTAGTAAGGCCACCCCAGCATTTTTGAGGGAGTTGTTTGCTTGCAGAATTGTTTTCCATCCTTTGACTTTGAGTCTGTGTTTGTTCTGGCTATTCAGATGTGTTTCTTGCAGGCAGCAGAATGTTGGGTTGAGTCTCTGAATCCATTTTGCCAGTCTGTGTCTCTTAATTGGTGAATTAAGATCATTGACATTGAGAGAGATTATTGTTATGGGGTTTTGTGCCATCTTTCTGTAAGGGTTTGTTGTGCTAGTAGGGGTTTTTTTTGTATTACAGTAGCCCCTTTTGTCCTTTTTTTAGGTTTGGTTTTGAGTCTATGAAGTTACTGAGCTGTTGTTTATCCACAAAATAGTGTATCATTCCTTGAGTTTGAATGAGCGTTTAGCTAGATAAAATATTCTTGGTGAAGAGCTCATTTCATTGAGTTTTTTCACTATATCCCATCACTGCCTTTGGGCTTGGAGGGTTTCCTCTGATAGGTCTGCTGTGAATTTAAGGGGTGCTTCTTTGTATGTGATTTCCTTCTTTGACCTTGTTGCTTTCAGTATTGTGTCTCTATCCGTGATGTCCATCATTCTAACTATGATATGTCTTGGAGTTTTTCTGTTAGGGTCTCTTTTAGCTGAAACCCTTCGGGCTCCTTGAATCTGGATGCCTGCATTCTCCAGCACTGGGAACTTTTCACCAATAAAATTTCTTTGACTGTGGCTTTTTCATTGGGGTTGCTTCCCTGTCCTTCTGGTACTCCAACTATTCTAATGTTCCTCTTGAGATCATCCCCTAGTACTCTGATTCATTCTAGAGCTATTTTGAGGTCTCTTCCCATTGTTTGTTCTTGCCTGTAGGCTTCCTACAGCTCATATTCAAGGTCACTGATTCTTTCTTCCACTGTAGTCATTCTACTGTTGAGAGCATCCATTGAGTTTTTTATTTCATCAACTGAATCCTTCATTCGTGGCATTTCTTTTTGTAGCTTTTTTATTTCTGCTCTCATTTCTTTTCATATTTTCTCGGCTGTCTGTTGTATTGTTTCTGTCAGGTCTTCCTTTAATTTAATGGATACCTTTCATTCTTTACGTTGAGTTCATTGAACATCTTCAGGATTTCAACTCTGAATTCTTTGTCGGAGAGCCCAAGTTTGTAGGAAATGCCTATTGAGGCTTCTGGACTCCTTTCATAGCCCTCTCCTTGTGGTGGGGATTTGCGCTGTATCTTCATGTTGTTGTGGTGTTATGGGAAGGGGTAACTTCAAATTCAATATGCCTTTTCCCTCTTGTTGTGAAAACGGAATCTGGATGGGTTTGGTCAATGGTAGTTCCCTTATTATTTTCCCCATCTAGAACATGTTCTTCCTTTCAGATGTTCCTCTAATGCTTAGGTGAGGCCTAAGGTGATCCTTTCGGAGAATGTGCTCTTTTACATTGGGATTTGCACAGGTACTTGCATTCATTGGTGTTTGGGTGAAATTAGGATAGACTACTGGCTTATTATCCCACTGTTTTTTGGATAGCTAGATGTTACTCATGCACATAAGTAATGAAGGCTGAGATGTAACAGCAGATTGCTTGGTGTTGAGAAAATAACTGCGGCCCAAAGGAGGCTACACCCACTTTGGCCGAGGCCACGCCCCCCTGGAGATTAGGTCACGCCCCTTGCCCCACAATAGCTGGGTCACACACCTGGGCCAGAAGATAAAATGGCTGAGGTGCTTTGGGTCGGCGTGCCAGCACCCAGGGCGGCTGTCCAGGGTGGGTGGGTGGCTGGCTGGGGCAGTTGGGGCTCTTCCCAGTACTTTCAATGTTCAAGTTCTTTCTTACCTGTTATTCATTGTGTTCAAACTTAAAAACAAAAAAGCAATATATGTATATGTGTGTGTATGTGCACGTGTGTGTGTGTATTGTATATATATGAGGAAAGTAGAAAGATGTGCTCAAGAGGAGGAATTACTACACAGACGACATGTCTTGCCTTGTCTTTGCTCTCACTCCTTTTCCTCACAGGGAAGCACCAACCTCCCTTCACCCCTGGCCCCTCGTGAGCTTCATGACTTTGTTTTGCCTTTTCTTACAATTACTTCTCCAGGCCCTGCGAGTGAGATCATTTGATATTCCCTTTCTCCTCTTATTTCACTTAACATGCTCTCCTCCAACTCTATCCTGTTATCCCAAAAGGCAAAATTTCAGTCAAGAGGAAAAGAGTGCTTGCAAGATGATCTAATTCATCGGGGGATGTAGAGAGATAAAACAGGGGAATAAAAAGTGTCAAAGGATGATCGACCATTCATGCTGGATTACAACATTTATTAACAAATAGTTGGTGGGGGGAAGGGAGGTAGGGAGAGGTAGTAGAGATCAGACTAGAAGAGACATAAGGAGGTAGTGGGCGCCTTGGTGGTGGTGCTGTGAAATAACTTTGTGTATGAATTCTGCAAAGCTAAACACTATTGCATCCATATTCCCTAAGCCCGAATAAACTTTTTTTTTTTTTTTGCTTTTTGGGTCACACCCAGCGATGCTCAGGGGTTACTCCTGGCTTTGCACTCAGGAATTACTCCTGGCGATGCTTGGGGGACCATATGGGATGCCGGGGATCGAACCCGGGTCGGCCGCGTGCAAGGCAAACGCCCTACCCGCTGTGCTATCGCTCCGGCCCCCCGAATAAACTTTTTAACTATAACAGATTTTATTTGGAAATTTTGAAGAACGTGTAGAGAGTGAGTGAGAGAGAGAGAGAGAGAGAGAGTGGTGTGTGTGTGTGTGTGTGTGTGTGTGTGTGTGTGAGAGAGAGAGAGAGAGAGAGAGAGAGAGAGAGAGAGAGAGATATGTACTCAAGAGATAAGCTTCTCTGAAGTGGAAACTCCCAGTATATAGCAAACAGCTATGCCCCAGAGAAAAGGCTTTGCAACTCCTCCCAACAATGTTTTTAAATAAGAAAATTCTCTTAACACTGCTCAACTACTACCCCAAATTTACATTCCCTTACTGATTACTATCATGACTCTTTTACTATATTTTATTTTAAGTGTTTGCTTTGTTACTTATGAACCCTTTTGTAAGAAAGCAAGATCAGTGGTTATGAACAGGTTTTGAAAAGGGTTGAATAGGATGTGCAAAGAAGAAAGATAAAATTGTTTCATATTTGGTATAGTATATTAAAATTATTTTACCTAACAGGTATTTTCCATGATACCTGTTAGGTAAACATTTTGGTTTAATATATTCCACTTAGTGTGTCCTAATAATTGATAAATTGCTTTTTAAAATAGAGAAGAATGCAGACTTCTAGAATAGTGGAGTGGTTCTCTGCGAACATTTTTCTCCAGAAAGGCAATGGAAATATCAAGGACAGTGCTGGGAACAGTGTTTCTGAAATTCTACAAAGGAAATAGAGCTTTGCAGCAGTATGCGGTGCTGATTGAAAACATCTACTGGACTTGGGTGGGGAAAGGAGTTTGTCATATTGTATCTTGATCTCTTCCAATCCTCTTTCTCTCATCATTTATCTTGGAAAACCACTTTACTAGCTGCTGGCGAGACAAACAGGGTTGAAGCTCCTGGAAAAACTGTCCATGGCATCTGATTACATCTGCCTTCTCTCTGAGCTTCTTGGAAAAGCCCATTGCATTATTTGAGTTGATGCAGAGTTATCTTTAGGACAAGCCTTATCCAGAGACCTTGGAGGAAAAATTCGCAGCATTTGTTTTCCATGGAGCTGGGGAAAATCAAGAGGAGTGTTTAGTGATTGAGAGGTTCACAGAAGGTTTTGATAAGCAGGAGCTTTTAATCAGGGGATGTGTGAGTTAATATATGTCTTCAACCAACCATATTAGAGACTATAGAAACAATTTTTAAATGAATGTATTTATATAAAATAGCAATAAGAAACACAAAAGTAAAGACATTAAGCAATTTAATTTGGAATAGCACTCTGACATACAATATTTGGATAAATTTAGCCCCAAAAATGTTTTACATAAGTCTACAAAACATGGTTAGTAGGAATAAAAGAGATCTGAATGCAGATGTATGAAGCTGTACTTTTGAAATCTATATGCAGTATTTTAATTAATTAATTAATTATTTTTTAATTTGGGATCATGCCCAGCGATGTTCAGGAGTTATTCCTGGCTCTGCACTAAGGACTTACTCCTGGCAGTGCTGGACCCTGTAGGCTGCCTGCAAGGAAAATGCTTACCAGTTGACTATCACTCCAGCCCCCAAATCTATATAGTGCTTTTAGACTAAAGGTGAAATAACACAATTTTAAAAGTAGCTAAATAAATTAAAAGACAATCTATGTTCATAGATCAGAAGACCTAATATTGTTAAATTACAGTTCCTGTCCCTTTGATGCACTTCCTATGAAAAGCTAAACTGCTTTTCCTCCCTCCCTCCCTCCCTCCCTCCTTCCCTCCCTCCCTTCCTCCCTCCCTCCCTCCTTCCCTCCCTCCCTCCCTCTCTCCCTCCCTCCCTCCCTCCCTCCCTCCCTCCCTCCCTCCCTCCCTCCCTCCCTTCTTCCTTCCTTCCTTCCTTCCTTCCTTCCTTCCTTCCTTCCTTCCTTCCTTCCTTCCTTCCTTCCTTCCTTCCTTCTTTCCTTCCTTCCTTCCTTCCTTCCTTCTCCCCTCTTCCCTCCCTCCTTTCCCTTGTTCCTTGAAATATGCTTTATTTTTCTTTAAATAGATACACTAAACCTCTGTGGAAATGCTAATTGAACTAGACTAATTAAGATAGTCTCCTCAAAAGAAGTCTCATGCATGTTGACCTCAAAGCTTTCTCTAAATAATCTGTAGGGTTTTTTTTTTCCGCTAGCGGAACCCATGATTAAAATAAACACAGCACATGTTGGCATCTGTACTTACGTAATAAGAAATGGCTAAGGAGAAGCACAAAGTGGCACCTACAGAACTCTATTTATTAAGGCAATAAACCAAACCAAAATTTCCTGCCCCGTCAGCATCTGTTCTATTAACTTTTAACTTGATTTATCTATGTGAGTTATGCTCTCATCAACCGAGTATTCAAAGTATTTACTAGAGCAATGTTTGTGTAGGCAAAAGAGAGTATTGTTATCTTATATCCTGGACTCTGTTTTATAAGTAACAGATGCTTTTTATGTAAAATACAATGGAAAAAAAAATTGGGATTCTGGGCCACACCCGGTGGTGTTCGACAGATTATTTCTGACTCTGCTCAAGAGACTCTCCTGGTGAAGCTCTGAACCATAGGACATGCCAGGAATGAGGCCTGGGGTGGCGAGTGCAAGGCTAGCGCCCTACCCACGGTGCTATCTCTCTGGCCACAAGGAAATTTTACAAACTAGTAGTAAGTAGCTACTAATTAGTAAAATACTTAGTCGGCTTTGATTGACAAGACTATTGTATAAATTCTTCCCGGGTCTTGACTCTCACTAACTTCAGAGAAGATCCTGTTTCTTTTCTAAGCTACCAAGAACAGAAACAGAAAATTTCATGAAAATTTTATGATAACTAAAGTTTTGTTTTCAGTGAAAGCGTGTGAGTAGCTTTCCTATCCTACCTTGGGGGTTTCGCATGATGCCTTTTAAACCATAGGTGGAACTGAGCTTCTCAAAATGGGTCATATGTAGCTCTTTCTCTAGGAATCTCAGGAGTTTCTAAATGATTTCTCTAGGGTTATATAGTGTTGGGAAGTCCGATCCTTGCCATTCATCTCAAGCACAATGATTGGAACTCCGAAGATCAAGGTCAATGATACTGCAGTGTCTCTGCTAACTTAGCCTCCGCCATGTTGTATTAGCTTCAGTAAGAAATAGGCAAAGGTTCAAAGAGCCAATGTGTAGATGCCTCCTGTCAGCCAGTAGGAAGAAGGTGTGTCACATTATTGTGGGATGGGATATATAGCTGTACTCTATTTGGAATAGATAGTATGTAACCCGAGATAAAATACTATCAATTATTCTTCATATATAGTCTCATAAGTAACTTTTCTGGAGGTTAAAAGGTTTCTTTTTGCAGCCTAAAACTGGCCTTTAAAACTAAACCAAATTCTCTAGTTTTAATTTCTACTGTTAGTGAAATGTTGGCATGATTATCTCTCAGAATATAATATAATTTCTAAATTCATATTTAAAAGTGCACATCTTCAAATTTTGATTTTATTTTTGTGAGAACACAAAAACATTTCTCACGAAGATGCGAGTCAGATTGTGAAAGGAGACATGTTTAAAATTTTATTGATTCACCTTTTTCCATTTTATTTTATTCCCATTTAATTCCCATTTAAACTACTATGGTTTACAAAGCAGTTCAGAATGGTTTGTTACAGACATTCAGTGTTCCAACCCCAGTCCCACCACCACTGTCACCTTCCCTCCTCCACTGTCTACACTCTCCCAACCACCCTGAAGCCCGCCCCTGTAGCAGGCCCACAGCAATTTATTTTATATTGTTTGTTACCATTTAAATGGCTGATGGAATGATCAAAAAATATATCTGTAGAAGAAACTTTGTGAAAATTGTTGCATCTCACCATTGGGGATGTTGAGTTTTCATTGGAGGGTTTACTAAGCTTTGTTGCAAATTAAGCCTTCTGTGTTAGTAGTTTTGTTGGTCAATTTTGGTTGGCTTCTGCATTATATCCCATCCAACCTGGTGTGCTACTACTGGGGTGTCAGTATTGTGGAGTTTGGACATGTTGCCAACACAATCTAAGAATTCCAGAATATTTAGCCGTCTTCTGGAGGCAAGGGGAGGTGGGGACATGTTGCCCATCCCAACTCTGAGAAGGCCTCGAGTTTCCAGCTACAAAGACCCGTGTGCCTAAAGTCTTCAGCAAATTAGATTCTTTGTGGCTCTCGGTCCTAAGTTGACAGGACCTGTCAGAAGCATGGCCGGCCCGCCTCCCCCCAAGACTCTCTTAGAGGTCTCAGTCTGAGAAATTTTTGTGGCTAAATTTTAAAGGAAATTAAGGATAAATCCAGACTCCCTTAGTGATGGAGGTAAATAAACATATATCTCATATCTTTTATTCAAGTTATTATTTAATATCTGCCTATGCCACAGAAAATGTTCATTAGTGCTCTATCTCATCACTTATCACTGTCAATAGTTAAGAAAGCTATAATTTGAATTTTAGAATCCTTGAAAGTAAACACAAAGTCTAGAAATATTGAAAAAATATATAGAAGTCATAGAAACCTATTAAGCAGTTATTAAAAGAAAGATAACCAAATAAGATTAGAATCAGACCAGTTCTCCTATAACAGAAAAGATTATAGGTGTGAAGAAATATGAGTGATTTTGAATAATATTAATGGCATTATTTTAAAGTCAATTCAAGTATATTTTGTTTTTCTAATTAAAGAACTGCTAGAAGGTAAATTAGAACATATTCTAAACGGTGATTGTATTTATTGTTCAGGGGTTGCTTGTAAGCTCTATCATTGTAATGGAAAGCACCAGTAATTGATTTTGAAATATTCCTATTTTCAGACCAATCCCTCTCCCAGGGCACCGAGTAAGGTTCTTATTGATTAAACAGTTCAGACTTGACCTTTCTGGCTGGGATTTTAGGACTGGTGCTCACAGGATCTTGCAGCAGCCTGAGGATATACATAGTTTGTTCATTCTGGAACCACCTCAGATTGTGCTGAGGGACTTACCAGCCTGTAATGAAATGTAAATTAATTCCACATTCTTTGAGGTTCAAATAAAGTTCAGTGAGACTGGTCTTCTCGGTCCTTATTATACTGCCATAAGCTCCGCTCTGTAGGATAGAGCAATAAATTTCCTACATTTCTTTTTCATTATTTAAAATAAATAATATTCTCCACTTCCCCCCGAGTGATCATGGGCTTAAGACACATTCCCCAAATAAACTAAGATGACAAACAAAATCAATAATCCGGTAAGGCTGGGGTCCGCCACCTCCATCTAAGCTGCTTCCTTGCTGTCTCCTGTTTGTCTTTTCATCATCACTGGAGCTGCGTCTCCTTTGCAATGAAGTTCCCCGGCTGATCTGTGGCTAATTCGGTCCTCACCTGCTCTGTGTGCTTCACACACTGATGGAGAGCAGATGAGAGCAGCGAGGCTGAGTATCAAGGGTGCTGCAGCCCTGTGTTAACGGCCCCTGAGCACAGTGTGGAGGCTGGTGGGAAAAGTGATGGAAAAAAAAACCATTTTAAATACAAGCATGTCAGGAGGAAATAGACGGAGGGTAAAGAAAGCTGTGCAATCCTTAAGTGTTAAAATGATCTTTTCTCCCCCAAACCACATGCTTCTAAATCCTTTTTATTCTCACTCCTTTACTTCCTTATCGGTCTCTAGGCTAAAAACCCACACATTTATAACTCCATATAATCTGCAGAGTTCTCTTATATAGACATAGACTTCTCATTTGATGTTGATAATGTTAACGTGTTATCTGATTTTCAGTTATTTTAGATCTATAGCTTTATTTATGTGAAAAACAAGAAATCAAGGAAATTGATGACTGTACAGGCTAATAAGACCACCAAACGTAACTATATATATTTTGCTTTCATTGATGTACTATATGGGAACAAAAAGTGATTTTTAATATTATGTAACTATTGGACAACTACCAACCTTCTTAAACATATTTGGACCTTAACTTTTTAAAGCTAGAGATAATTCATAAAAAATGAATTCAAGTACAATAAAATAAGTAATACACATTTTAGAAGTAGATTATGAGATGAACACCATTTTAGAAAGCATCTTCATTTAGGAGGGACATTGATTACTTAAGCATGTTTCTCTGATGTCTGGAAGAATAAATGACACAGAGAAAGTCATGGGTTAGCCTTTCATGGGTTAGAGAAAGTTTAAGAAGAGAGAAAAATTTACCTTTGTTCCACATTTTCTCAATTCCAACTCTCAGTATATCAGTAATGGCCATGCACACAATTCATAATGGATGACAATTTTCTTATTTATTCTCACATTTTGAATGTTATTTTCCTCTAAAATTGCCCTCAGAAGCACCCAAACATTGTGCTTTACCAGCAATTTGAGTATCTATTAGCCAAGTCAAGTTGACACATCAAAGCAACTCTCACAAGTTAGCACTTGCCATTTTGGTATCAATATAACCCTCTATTATTATTATTTTTTAAATTTTTTATTAGTGAATCACCGTGAGGTACAGTTACAGACTTACAAACTTTTGTGCTTGAGCTTCAGTCATACAACAGTCGAATGCCCATCCCTCCACCAGTGCTCATTCTCCGCCAACGGTCCCAGCATCCTTCCCACCACCCCCACCTTGTCCTCCCCCCACCACAACCCTGCTCTGTGGCAGGGCATTCCCTTTTGCTCTCTCTCTCTCTCTCCTTTTGAGTGTTGTGGTTTGCAGTCACTTGTCACTGATCACTTGTCATCCTGTTGATTTTCAATTTGCTCGAGCAGGCGCCAGTAACGTCTCCATTCGTCCATGCGCATGCCAGTGCCGCCCAATGGTATCTGCTTGCTCCAGGAACACGAAGAACCACAAACCTTTTGTTCAGGGTTTTGACAAAGAAGTCTGACCATCTTGTAGGTGGGTGGCCACGCGGCTTTTTGACATCCCGTGGAATCCAGCTGGTAACAGCTCTAGTCCAGCAGTCGTCTCTAAATTGTCTCTAAATCATCTCTAAATCAATAAAAATGGGGGGAATAAATCAAAAGAAGCCATGCAGATGGCCAGGAAGGTATGTGAGAAAATGTTCTGCATTACTTATCATCAGGGAAAAGCAAATCAAACAGCAACATGCTATCGCCTCACACCCGTGAGACAGGCACACGTATCAAAGAACAAAAGTAACTGGTGTTAGTGTGGGTATGAGAAAAATGAAGCCTCACTCATTGCTGGTGGGAGCATCACCTCGTCCAGACATTTTTGGAAACAATTTAGACACTTCCCCAAATCTAAGAATTGAGCTTGAGTTTGACTAAGCAATTTCACCTCTGGGGTTCTATCCAAAGGTTCTAACACTCAATTTAGAAAAGATGTCTTCACTCCTATGTTCAGCGCAGCCCTATTCACAATAGCACAAATACGGAAACAATCTAAGTGTCCCAGTCAGATAACTGGATAACATGCCCCTCCTGAAACCATGCTAATCTCTTATTAAATATAGAAACGGAGACCTGAGCAGTTGGTAGACTCTTGCCTTGCATTTACCCCAACCAGTTTCAATCTCCAAAACCCCATATGGTCCCCTGAGCCTGTCAGGGGTGATCCTTCAGCACAAAGCCAGGAATAAGACCTAAGCACCACTCGGTGTAATATAAAAACCAAAAAGAGGCAAGGGGAGGGGAGAGTAAAGGAAAGAAAATTGAAAAAAGGAAAAGAAAAATATAGGAAAAGGAAAAGAAAATGGAAGGGAAGGGAAGGGAAGGGAAGGGAAGGGAAGGGAAGGGAAGGGAAGGGAAGGGAAGGGAAGGGAAGGGAAGGGAAGGGAAGGGAAGGGAAGGAAAGGGAGGGGAAGGGAAGGAAGGGGAAGAGAGGGGAGGGGAAGGGAGGGGAAGGGAAGGGAAGGGAGGGGAGGGGAAGGGAAGGGAAGGGAAGGGAAGGGAAGGGAAGGGAAGGGAAGGGAAGGGAAGGGAAGGGAAGGGAAGGGAAGGGAAGGGAAGGGGAAGAGAAGGAAAAGGAGGGGAAGGGAAGGAAGGGGGAGAGAGGGGAGGGGAGGGGAGGGGAAGGGAGGGGAAGGGAAAGGAAGGGAAGGGAAGGGAAGGGAAGGGAAGGGAAGGGAAGGGAAGGGAAGGGAAGGGAAGGGAAGGGAAGGGAAGGGAAGGGAAGGGAAGGGAAGGGGAAGGGAAGGAAAGGGAGAGGAAGGGAAGGAAGGGGAAGAGAGGGGAGGGGAGGGGAGGGGAAGGGAGGGGAAGGGAAGGGAAGGGAAGGGAAGGGAAGGGAAGGGAAGGAAGGGAAGGGAAGGGAAGGGAAGGGAAGGGAAGGGAAGGGAAGGGAAGGGAAGGGAAGGGAAGGGAAGGGAAGGGAAGGGAAGGGAAGGGAAGGGAAGGGAAGGGAATCGAACCTGGGTCATTCACGTGCAAGACAAACACCCTACCTGCTGTGCTATTGGTCCAGTCCACTCTGCATTAATATAATATAATTATCTTGGGGGGCCAGAGATAGTACAGAAAGTAGGATGTTCACCTTGCATACAGCTGACTCAGGTTCGAGTCCCTGCATCCAGTATGGTTCTTTGAGCACCACCAGGAGAAATTCCTGAGTAAGAGCCATGTGTAAGCCCTGAGTATTGCTGTGTGTGACTCAAAAACCAAAAGAAAAAGGAAAAAATAAGTAGTTTGTGAGTTTCCAAAGAAAAGGCACAGGGGCACACACTGGACACTCAAGTGATCGGTGGCTGAGAGCCGTTTCCCTGGCCAGCCCACACCAATGGACAAATGAAGGACATAGGAAATGGAGAAACTGGGCCAGGGCCCCAGGCTAGTAGGTGCACAGTTTATTTCTCTCTTCTCTCCAGCGTAGTCCAATCTCTCCCCTTACAGCACAATCGTAGTTATAGTTTGCGTCAGAGTCCCAGACATCATAGTTCCATCATCCTAGTCTCCTCGTAGACCTCAAAGTCCTCTACTTCATTATTTTTTCTTCCTCACGTCATTGTAGTCTCGTAGTCCTCTACTTCCTGTCATTGTCATCATCTAGTCCTCCTTCTAGTCCTTATCTTCATCATATTTCTTTCTTTCCCCTTACAGCATAGTTATATAGAAATCATGAAGGGTGGGGGGTACACATAGGTGAGGTTGAACATTGTCATAACAACAAACAAACAAGGACAAAATCTCATCTGAGGATTCAGCACTCCAGATTACTAGAAGATCCACTCAAGGGCTTAATTCCATCCAGTGTGTATTGCTTTCTTCTTTCCTTGGCTAGTAATCCATTTAAACCATTACATCATAGCAAATTGGTAGCACTGTAGCACTGTCATCCCGTTGTTCATCGATTTGCTCAAGTGGGCACCGGCAACGTCTCTATTGTGAGACTTGTTGTTACTGCTTCTGGCATATCGTAGCATATGCAGCTTGCCAGGCTCTGCTGTGCAGGGAGGATATCTCGGTAGCTTGCCAGGCTCTCCAAGAGGGATGGAGGAATTGAACCTGGGTGGGCCACGTGCAAGGCAAACACCCTACCCGCTGTGCTATTGCTCCAGCCCATAGTAAAATTTACTTCTTATAATATTTCTAGTCTTTTTGTATGAACACAGTAAGAGATATATTAAGCTTAAAGGTTGGCTCTTCCTGGGGACATCTCTCTATATATTCCAGACCATAGTCCTCAGGCCAGGTTAGTCTTTCCTAACCCCAGCAGGGTCCTTATTCCTATACTTCTTTTTGGGTCATGACAGAGTTTGTTCCATGACCATGTTCTTAACTTATTATACTCATGGCACTTAGCTTGACTCCTTTTGATGCATGGGTAGCTTACAGCTTGCCCTGGGTCCATCCAGACCCTTCATCAAGACCCTGCTTCTGGAGTGCTAGGAACTAAGGGCAACTAAGGCTTTAGTCAAGTAAATATGGATGCCCAGGAGTAAATATTACTTGGAGTCAATTAACTCCCATGTTACAAAGCATAGCATAAACTGTCTTCCTGTGTCTATACAAAAAGAACTTTGCTAAATAAACCATGCAAATGACATAAAGGAAAGAGAAAAGCAA
The DNA here is from genome assembly GCF_027595985.1 of Sorex araneus. NCBI lineage: Eukaryota > Metazoa > Chordata > Mammalia > Eulipotyphla > Soricidae > Sorex > Sorex araneus. Next base: position 188,893,067 of record NC_073305.1, read on the forward strand.
TATAGGATTATTAGTGCCTGATGGAATTGGGTGTGCCTCAGGGGCACTGTTGTGGGAGCAACTCAGTAAATCCAAGCTCCCTGTGGGAGGAGCAAGGACACCCAAATGTCATCCAACATTAGCTATCTTGAGTATCACTAACACTTTCTTTAGAAAAGGAGGAAAAATATTGAAGGGAAGCTTTTGTACTTCTTAATAACTATAATTTGAATCATGTAAACATCATAATATAAAATTGACAATACTTAAATATAGATATAATGATACCACATTTAATGTTAAATAATAAGGTAAATCATATTTGATTTCTAATAAATAAATAATAAGAAAATATATTTAGTTAATATACATAAACATGTGCTGAAGTATTTTACTAACAAAATGAAAATCTATATGCTCATGAGAATTTCTTTGTTTCTGCCACTGGTCTCTCAGTTGCAACTGGTTATTATGACCATTTCCTGTAATATTTATTCTCTATTACAAGAATGAGTATTACAAGAAATCCCCTTTCCCTCGGCAACTACCTCGGCAGGTAATGTTTCTTACTTAACGAGGTGACTCAGACTTCCTTTCCTAAGGTTATGGGTCTTCAGGAATCTGCCTGGATTGGGTGCATGTAGCTGCCCATTGACCTTAATCATAGGTGCTACCAAGAGATTCTTTCATCTTCCAGTTACGATATCCTTTTTTAAATTCATTTTTCTCCTGGATAGTCAAAACCAATAATCCCAGACAAAATTGTAACATCCTTCTTGAATCAGAGGCGTGAATATTACAGAGTGGCTGAGTGGCAGCCCGAATTTTCACTTACACGTGATCATTGCTGTGACTTTTGGTAGTAGTGTCTTTTTAACATGTAACAAAAAACCCTAAATCACTAGAACATTACCTTTAAGTAACACCACAAAATACTTTCTAGTGGATGTTAAGAGTCTACTTGAATAGATCCACTATCATTCCTTAACACCTGGGGACCTGGGGTCAAGATCCCGGCTCTAAATGACAGTACTATATTTTGGATGCTGATCCAGAGCATATAATTCCTTCTGGAAAACCATTTCCTGACTTCTTCTCGGTGCTCTCTTATTGCTGCCTTATTAGACCTATAGCTGCGTCTCCATAAGGCATACACCAGTTTGTCAAGTCAGTTTGTTATGATAGTGAGACATCTTGTAAAAGCAGGGAATTCTGTGGACCTGAGTCCATGGCCACACTTACATTTCTAGGTTTGAGCTTTTGCTGAGAATCAGTGTTGCATGGGAAGTCATGGTGGAGTGAAGGCTTTCTGTTAAATCATGGACAAGCAATATTTTAGAAGGAAACAAAAGATATATGAAAATATGAGGGTATTACTTTATCTGCCACACTCAGGAAATGATGCATTGCCTGACTCTCGAGCTGTAAAGTCAAGATGAGCAATCATCAGATTAGTCTCTCAAAGAATGTTAGTATGAGGCAGTGAGGAATCTCATATAGGGAATCATGAAGTTACTTCATTGGATCACTGTATCACTGTCATCCCATTGCTCACCAATTTGCTCAAGCGGGTACCAGTAATGTCTCCAAGTGAGACTTATTGTTACTGTTTTTGACATATTGAATACCATGGGGAGCTTGCCAGGCTCTGCTGTGAAGGCGGGATATTCTTGGTAGCTTGCTGGGCTCTCCAAGAGGGACAAAGAAATCAAACCTGGGTCAGCCGTGTGCAAGGCAAACACCCCATCCGCTGTGCCACCACTCTAGTCCCTGGTTGGTAGGGCAGAGGACTGTAGACACTGAGGTCGTAGATGAAGTTTCTTACATTGAATAATTCCATGGTCATAGTTTTGCTCAATTTTCATGATTCATTTTATTTTATTTGGGGACCATTCTCAGTGGTGCTCAGGGCTTACTCCTGGCTTTGGACTCAGAATAACCCTTAATGTGATCTGGGTTGGGTGCATGCAAGGAAATCATGCTATCTCCTATACTGTCTCTCTGGCATGGTCAGATTCCTGTCTTACAAACTAAAGCAGTGAGTAGAACAGAGTTAGTCAGAAAAACAAAAAATAGAAAGCATAGACAATAGATAACAGTGATCAAAACCTCTCTTGTAAGATACGAGGTAGTAAATAACTGCAGTTGCCAATTTCTGCAATGAAAGAGGAATGTGCTCTTGGAAAACCCTGAACTGTGTTATGGGATAGCACAGGAGCTTTCTGAAGGCAGGGAATGCTCTGATGATGTGATTGTGGTACGTAGCAGTCCTTTTACGTTTTTTCTAAACCTGGCGATAACTCAAATATGCCCATTGAGTAAGAAGATAAAATGAGTAATGATAACTGCTATCTTCCAGACTGAGTGACAGGGTCACAGAAATGTCGTGTTGTGGGTTAGAGACAGCCTAAAAAGAATTGTTTTTAGTTTCAAGGAAATAAAATAATTATGCTTGGGGACTTTGGGCCTTCAAAAGTCTTTGTAGGTATAACATACTTTATATAACTAAATATTGCAATTTTGGGTGTAATATTCAGTAGACTCTCTGAGAGGCAGAGAGTCTCTTGCCTGCGTGGCTGGCTGTCTGCCCCGGGGCCCCTCGGAGGGGATGGGCTCTGGCTTCCCTCCCCGCCCTGACCAGAGCTCCTGGTGGCCAAAGACCTCCGGAACCTAGCCACATCCCTGCCCAAGGCCCCTCTCCACACGTTTAGACGAGCATCACACATGAAGGTACTAGCAGAGGAACCCAGCTGTGTGGGACCCGGGGCTGAGACCTCCAAGGCTGCTCGGATCGGGACTGGGCCTGCTCTGCCCAGATTTCCCATTTCCCAGTAGCTAGGTGGTCACATCCAGGGACTGCCCCTGGCGCTGTGTAATCCCATCCATGGCCAGCATCCAGAGACTTAAAAGCAAGCTCCCGGAAGTGATATCTTATAGCCTACTTCTCCCTCTGGGATAACCTGGCAAACTACCGGGAGTTTCCTGCCCACATGGGAGAGTCTTGCAACGTCCCCATGTTGTATTAATATGCTAAAACCAGTAACAAGCTGGGTCTCATTCTCCTGACCCTGAAAGAGCCTCCAATGAGGCATTGTTGGAAGGACGAGTGGAGAGAGGCTTCTAAAATCTCAGGGCTAGGACAAATGGAGATGTTACTGAGACCGCTGGAGAAATTCGATGATCAATGGGATGATGATGATGATATTGATTCAATAGACTAATTAGAAAGGGAAAAGATTCCATTGTAATTATTATATCAATAGTTGAGGCTGAGGGAGGGAACAAGTATTTCAGAAGAAGAGATAATTAGAAGTAAAGGCAGAGTAACTAATGAAACTTAGAAGTAGCCAATATGTTTCTCAGTAAGTGAATAGATGTATTTAGAAGTAGCCAATATGTTTCTCAGTAAGTGAATATATGTATAAAAATGGTCCTATTCCCCATCCTCCTCTTCTCCACCCCCCACACACAAAGTGACTATTCACCTCTAAAGTAAATGAACTTTGAAGACAAGGAAAGTCCTAGAAAAAATTTAGATACATATTAACAACTGGAAGAAGTCAATTTGTAATGACTAAATACTGTGTGATTCTAACTCTTTGACATCATGGAGAGGTGGGCAACTATGGAGAGAATACAGTAATCAGCAGCTGCCAGGAGGTTTCTGAAGGCAGAGAAACTGTTCCACATGACGTGATATTTATTCCCAGGTAATGGTTGAATAAACCTTAGAGTGCACAGGGTCAAGCGTAAACCCTAATGTCTATCACTAGGCATTTTGGTGATTACATAAATCTATGTAGGCTCATCAAGGGAAGCTTAGTGGAAATATTAACATAGAGTAGTCTGCAGATGTGTAAGAGAAAGGGTAGAGAGAGGATGTCCCTTTCCTTCAACTTTGCTGTGAAACTGTAACTTCTCTAAAAATACATCATCCTAGTGCAAGGGAAGGGCAAGTGAGGGTGTTTGCAGACACAAACGTGAAGCATCTATGCCGTCCCAGCGGAAACATTTCGGATTAAAAAAACTAGATAAGGTAGAGCTGGAGAAAAATATAATGGGAATAACTTAGTATATTATATTCCGATAATAAATTATTCAGTGACTCTTCGATGTCACTGAATAAATTCAAATAATTAGAGTGAGTAAATATAAATCTCATTGATATACCAAAGGCTATCAGAATATTTGTTATATTTTCAGAATGGTGATAACTTGATTACAGTAGTTTAGGGAAAAATTTGAAGTGAGAAAATTGAGACTTCAAACAGATTTATTTTTCACAGAATTGAGTTCTTAACATGTTCGAAGGCCTTTGGCTGACCAGAGGAGAGGCTAATGATACCATTTACATTCATAACAGCAAAAAACAGTGTAAATGGGTCCTGGGAAGGCATGTAATATAGTGGCACTTCAAGTGGGTGTTCTTCAACATGATATGCTAATGTATTTAAAAATATTAAATCCAAGATTCTCTACTGTGAATATGTAACTCAATTGTTTTTTCTGATCTGACTTGGACATCAGCCTAGGTGTCTCTCTGATATAGATTTTATTTAATGTTGTTTAAATAGATAAAAAAATCACTCAGTGACAAAAAAATCCCTGGAGGAAAGGAACATACTTCCGTGAGTGAGTTCAGAAAAAGTCTAATATTTAAAGGACAGATATGAAAGATGATACAGAAAATAAATAATAGAAGGAATATCAAGAAACATTAACAAAACCCCAAAAGACATATCATCATTTAATGCTAGTGTTCAAAGGATTTCATGAAGAAATGTTCAACTGAGTTTAACAATATTGGATACGTTTGTTGAATGGATGGGAAGAGAAAGCATTCATTATGTTTGGTAATGCATAGTATCCTCAACACAGAAATTTACCTCCTGTATGACTATTTTGAAGTTAGTAGCTTAATACTCCACTCTCTTCAACAACATAGTTTACAATTGCAAGATCAACCTGTACTACACCACCAAGTTCAGATGAAAATCCCAGTTTGAGTACCTACTCAATGCTAGTACAACTGTGGTAAGCACGTTCATTCTTTTCAGAAAAGAGCTAAGATCAACTTTGTTTGATCAACACATTGTTTGGATAATTAATTTAAATACCCACCACTTAAAAATGATAAAATAAAATAGTAGTTAAAACGTCTAGGTGAGTTTTAGAATAGTAGAAAGTGAAATGTGGAACTGATATGTTTGTATATTTTAAATCACTTGGTTATAAGTTTCACTGCAAAAGTCTGTTATCTTGACAGGAATAGAAATTTACAAAAGGTATTTTACTCAATTTTGATAAGTGAAGATAAGGTGAAGATAACTTTACATCTTTGTATACTGAAAAGAGTAACTTAGAGGAATGGTAGACTTAGAGGAAATTGATGACTCGGAGGAGAGGAGAATCAAAGAGAGAAGGTTACCAAGCAAACGGAGGCAGAAAAGCTACACCACAGATGAAAATTTAGATTTAATGATAGAACTTCACTGCTGCATGAAAATAGAAAGTGTCATGATAGATACTCAAGAAAAGTACATTATTTGTTGATTTAAAGATAAAAGAGCTCGCATATCCTATTTTTTTTTAAAAATGAACTAAAGTCAAAGAATTAGTGAGGGGAGCAAATTGAAAGTCTGCGAAGTCCAAAAAACATCTTTTCTAAAAATTATATGACAAGCTAGGGACTATCGAGATCATATGTGAGATTTGTTACCAAGACTATAAATTAAGTGAAGCCTAATAAATATAAGATTTATAGCCTAATAATCATCATTGTTGGTGGAAAAAGAAGATTGAGACGTTTGAAAAGAGGGCTACTCGGGGATCTTTGGACAGTAATGGCAATAAAATCATTATGCATTATAATGTCTCTAAGTAATAATTTTCTTTGACTTTATAGAAAAAAAAATAAAGGTGCAGAAGTTTCTTATGCCTACTGTCCCTACTGCAAAGCCTCCTGCATGACCAACACGTTCAGTTGTAACAATCATGAACCTACTGGCATGTCACTATCACCAAATCTCAGTTGGCATTAGGGTTCACTTCTGGTGGGCATTCCAAGGGTTTTGACAAATGCATAATAATGCATAATAGCATATATCCCTCATTACTGTGACATAAGGAATAGCTGACCAGCTTAAAAGAAAACCTGTTATTTGGCTGTTCTACATTCCTCCAGCTCCTGGGCACCAGTGATCTTTTTACTCGTTCCATTATTTTATCTTTCCCAGAAACACTTTTTTTTTACAAATGGGCCTCTTTAATTAAAGTTGAATTTTCAAGTTTCTGAAATAGACCATTTTTGTATCTTAAAAACTAAATAAAGGACTAATAAAGAATCTATCCTTGTGTTATGACTCATGCATGATTATAAATAAAAACGTGCATTTATGTTGATTAGAATTTGTTGACTCATCTTTCTTTCTATATAATGTTCATATGTCTTCAATTGATGGTGAGAATTTGTTTAGTTCTGAGATTTTCCAGAGGAATAATGGATAGCAAATATTTCAGAAAACTTTCTTTATAGTTCCACAGTCTCCTTAAGTTAGAACTTAATCTTAAGTGTCGAATATGGTCAAAATTTGGGCATGACAGGGTAGTAATTAATAATATGTCATAGCATACCTAAGTTTCTATTTCAATTCCTCTCAGTATGTGTATATTTTCAGGCTAAAAATCAATTAAAATAATCTTCTTTTGAAGATTTCATTCTATAGATTCTACAATTTAAATAAAGATTGTCATATCATAAGATGCTGATATGTGAACAATTCTTACCTGTGAATTTGAATCACCAAAACTAGTTGATTAACCAGATAATTACATTTTTAGCAACATTTCTCATGTTTCCTATAATTTACCATCAATTAAATATTCACTTTTGTCCTCATATATCAGATTACTTTAGAACTGTCTATGAAGTGTTTGGTATTTTTTATGTTTAATTTTATATATATTTTATTTTTTTAATGAATCACCATGATGTGCAGTTAGACTTACAAACTTTTGTGCTTATGTTTCAGTCATAAAATGATCGAGAACCTATTCCTCCGACAGTGCACATTTTCCACCACCAATGTTCCCAGTATCTTTCCCACCACCCTCACTGTATCCCCTCCATCTGCCTCTGTGGCAGGCACAGAGTTTGGTGTTTTTTAACAATGGTATGAAACCTGGACTGGAGCGATAGCACAGCAGATAGGGCGTTTGCTTTGCGTGCAGCTGACCTGGGTTCAATCCCTCCATCCCTCTTGGAGAGCCTGGCAAACTACCGAGAGTATCCCGCCCACATGGCAGAGCCTGGCAAGCTACCCATTGCGTATTCCATATGCCAAAAGCAGTAACAACAAGTCTCACAATGCAGCCATTACTGGTGCCCGCTCGAGCAAATCGATGAACTATGGGAGGACAGTGCTACAGAGAGTGGTATGCAACCAACTTTAGTTAATAGGTCTCCTTTGGCAACCATTTAATGTTTGAGAACATGGGCACTCAAATAATATTCCTTAAGAAGTGTTCTTTCTGATTGCACTCATCTGTGGAGCATAGAATAATAGACTATAAGACTAACACCCAAAATTAGTAGAAATAAGTACCAGGAGGTTGTCCCCATGGCTTGGAGGCGGGTCTCTCATTCTGGGCAACTCAGAGAAGGGAACACCAAGTAAAATGTGGTCGGAGGTCATGTGGGGGAAGGGTGAGGCGTGCCGAATATAGACTAGAGACTGAACACAATGGCCATTGAACACCTTTATTGCAAACCACAACACCTAATCAGAGAGAGAGAACAAAAGGGAATACCCTGCCATAGTGGCAGTGTGGGGTGGGGGGAGACGGGACTGGGGAGGGCGGGAAAGATGCTGGGTTTACTGGTGGTAGGGAATGGGCACTGGTGAAGGGATGGGTTCTTGAACTTTGTATGGGGAAAACACGAGCACAAAAATGTATAAAACTGTAACTGTACCCTCACGTTGATTCACTAATTAAAAGGGAGTCTCCTCTGATCCCCTCCGGGATGCTACAGATGAAACAGCCTGATGCGGGCCACCACGTGGTTATGGTGTGTGCTGTGTTATGCTCCCTTTCCTGTCTTCAATTTAATAAAAATTACACTTATATTTACAGATTTTTGTTTGCATCTATATTATTTATCTACCACTATGATAGGATATAAATATGTATACAAATGATTAAATTAAACATATACTAAGTAAGTATATTAATTTGCATATAAATATATTTTAATATCATATATAATTATATACAAAATAAATATCAATAAAAGCTAAAACAACGATAAAATATCACTTGCAATAAGAGAAGTCCTTTCTATAACTTGGTGTCAGACATGTGTGTATCAAGTCATATCCACATATCACTACATTCATGTATGCGTGTATGTCTAGAGATGTCATCAGCCAACCAGTGAGTTAATCAAGAAACTCAATGACACGCAGAATTTACTCATATATTTTGAAAGTGAACTAGCATAGAAAGAATTAGAATGGTAGCACTTTAAAATTACAGAGCATAGAAAGCTAAAAGGAAATAAAATTTTTACTTATTTATGACCAGAAAAATTAATTACAGAAAACTCTGTTCTTAGATGTAGAAGGAATATTGCCAATGTTTAACAGTACACTGCCTGAGGTTTCTGTTTATTTTACACTCTTATGCATAAGATTTCTTTCGGTGAGACTTTAACTTTCCATAAATTAAGCTTATGTGCATAGCACTTTAAGTATAATATGACGGAGTGTATTTATTCAGCTCTTGTGTAGTACAATTAAGACTCATGGGTACAGTAATTTTCATCACAGCCACAGTGAGACATTCCATTAACTTATGAAAACTAAGTTCTGCTAAGCATTCTGATCACTAATCTGGAACCCAAAGCCCAGATGCTCGGATTAATCCTCTTGGTCTCTGTCTTCCATTCTGTCCTGTAATCTCTGTGTGGCAGCCAGTGAACTTTTTGCAGATGCTTGCCAGGCTTTTCCTAATGCACAAGCGGATTTTGGCTCACAGTGTTGGACTGGGGAGTTCAGTTGAACTCAGCCTCACGGAACTTCTGAGAATCCATAATGCTCTAGTCGGAGTTTTTATATATTTTTTAGCTCTATCGGGGAAAAACAAAAATGACCTCTACCTTTCCATCTATGCATTAAAGGGGCAAGTCCAATTTATAGGGGCATAAGAAATGTCAATCTCAAAGAAATAAATTAGCATGATGGGATCTTACTATAAGCCTAGTATTTTTTTTCCTGAGAGAGACTACATTTCTATTATCTTTCTCTTCTGCTAATACTTAAAACTTCAATGAATTTATATATTACAAAGGATGAATTTCATTGCTTCTCAAAATAAAAGCTCACATTTTAAAACTTCTAATGTGTACTAAATTAGGTGGAACATGAAGAATGGAGTCACTAATTTTAAGATGCTTAAAATACGATTTTTAGAATAGATGTACATATGGTGGAAATTAATATAAAAGCATTGTCAGAGGAGGCCACAATATATAAAAGGAAAATTCCGTATTTGTGACTAAAAAATAAATTAATTAAAACCAGAACCAAAACCCCCCCAGTGGTCCATGTGTTCAGAATAGTTTCCACGTGGCTATTGCAGGTGGCACCATAGCCCAGTCTTGGGTCATGAAGAGAATTTGGGTTGAGATGGAAGACAGAGGTATTGGTGAGAGACATGGGTAGAGACCATTTAAAAAATAAACAAAGTAAATTGCATGGCCTGTGGACAAAAAAAAAATTAGAGACACGAAAGGATCTGCAGCGTCACTTTGAAATTAAGAGGAGATCCTTCTGTAAATGGGAGTGGGAAAAAATAAGAAGATTTTATTCTTCAACAATTGGAAATATTGTGGATATGATTTAGATAGGAGTGATATGATGAAATCCTAGCTTTAAAAAATGAATGCTAGTCCTGGGATAAAATATAGTGCAGGAAAGCTGTGATGAGGGACAGTGACGCGGAGCCTGCAGCTGGGTGTCAGGGGGAAGGGGGGCATGGAGCCCTCTGGAGCCCTGACATGCTGGTGATGCACAGGGGCGTGGGCTTGGCTGGAACTGCCAATGTCTGAAAAGTGACTTTCGGGGTCAGAGAGGAGAGGGGCTCTGGGGGACAGTGGGTATGAAGTCAGGAAGGAGTGGAGAGTCATCACTGGGGTTAGGAGTGGGGGCGGGGCACATGCACGGCACGGGACATTATGCACGCATAGTCTGAGTGCAGTAGATCCAACTCTTGCACTGCCTTAAGGGTTTCTTCTTGCTTAATCACGTAGCACAAGTAATTACTCAACTTCCTGTCTCAGTTCTTTGTGTGTGTGCGTGTGTGAGTGTGTGTGTGTGTGTGTGTGTGTGTGTGTGTGTGTGTGTGTGTGTGTGTAGCCTTCCCCGATCACTGTCCTTTACGTCTCAAAGCTAAAGTCACAGCCTCACTCTCCCTTCTTGAGGCAGAATTTAGAAGCAGAAAGAGCTGGGTACACGTCAGCTCTAGACATCACTTAGAATAAACATGGTGCATAAAATCTCTCAAATCTCTTCTGTGCATCCAGTGGAAAGAGGCTATCAAACTTTGCACCCCATTGCTATTCTGGCTATTGCTACTTCAGCTCGATTTAGGAAGAAAAAGATGAATTTACATGAGACCTGTCAGGAAAAAAAAAATCTAACTTTCTGCTAAGTGCTAGTCTAGTCCCCAAGGAGTGCCCCATGCTTACCCTTACATCAGTCACTTTAAGAATCAACTGCTTATTTTTTATGAGAAAAATGCCTCAAGCTTTCCATTTCTTTCCCTCTCCAAGTTGCCATACAAATTTTACGGTTTTGTTTTTCCATCAACAACTTAATATGAAGGATATTCTACCCACATGCCCTTCCCTATTCACTTATACAAAGCGCGTTCCCAGCACAGAGCCCGACAAACATGCCCGATCACATGCAGACCTCCAGGTTTCTTCCGCTCTCACTGGATCTACAATTTCTGCTGAAGAATGGATGAAGTCTCTGTTGTAGTTTTTACATGAAAAATATAAAATTTTAGACTTTAATAATGAAAACATTTTGACTACTGCATTTACAAAAGATCCTCTATGCTTAATAAGACATATGTTCATTTCTGTATCTGGTAGTCTTGCAGAGAAAGCTATATATTTGCACAAAATAATGGAACTATATTTATGCTTCCCAATTTTTTTGTTAGTCTGTTTTCTTTTTCAGCCACAACTGACTATTCAAGGTTTATTCCCAGTTCTGTGATCAGGGATCACTCGTGGCAGGCTAGGGCCACCACAGGTGTTGCCTGAGATTGAGGGCAGGTGCCCTACCAGCTATACTGTCGTTCAGCCCCGATGGTTCACAGTCTTAAATGGAAACTCAACTTTGTTCAGTAGACTTTCAATGGGTCTAGGATATTTCCAAATCCCACAACCTGTAAATGTTCTTGGACGGGGTCTCAAGCTTCCGAGCTTACCAGGCATACCCTCAGCAGAAGAACAGATACCCCAGAGAAAAATGTGCTTCGATTTCCACAGGGACATCAGCTCCCGCATGTCTAACCAAACTTCACTCCCACTTGCAGCACACCACGCTTGTTCTTGTTGACAGTTATTTCGAGGAACATTTTCTTCTTAGGAAAGACCAAATGCTTTATCTGTGCCCCATTCACCCACATTCCCCAACCCCTCCAAGGCCAGTCTCCTCACCTGTAATTGGTACTGTGTTTTTCTCATCCCCCTGAGCTCATTCTTACTATTATTAAAAATCCTGTCTACGCATTTTCCATAAAACATTTACTTCTACACAAATCCAGAGCCCAGAGCACACATAGTTTGTTTCACACTCAGAGGCAAGTATCTGCAAATACTTTGTATTTGTATAAATACAAATAGCACTGTTCCACTGTCGTCCCATAGTTCATCGATTTGCTTGAGTGGGCACCAGAAACATCTCCATTGTGAGACTGTTGTCGCTGGTTTTGGCATATCAAATACCTCATGGGGATCTTGCCAGGCTCTGCTGTGCGGCTGAAATACTCTTGGTAGCTTGCCGGGCTCTCTGAGAGAGACAGAGGAATTGAACTCTGGTCGGCCGCATGCAAGGCAAAGGCCCTACCTGCTGTGCTATCGCTCCAGTACAAATTCAGATATCTGTACTCTCTTCACTCTGGTCCCGGTTGCCTACTTCCCAAACCTACACAAATAGCACACAAATGTACATACCACATACATTCACAACCACATATCTGTAAATAAATGCACACATGCCATACATGTTTGCACGTAAATGCAAATTCAGGCTCCTTCACAGATACAAGCATGCATCTGAATACATGTGAACATATGAATATGCACATATATAAACATGTACCTACATGTACACAGACACATACATAGGAACCTACATGCACACACATATGCATTAATGTATATTTTCACACATCTACAAGTATACAAATAAACAGACGCACTTACGTGCACCCACATGCACATGCACCTGCATGCCTACACCAACAGCCTCCCTGCGAGGGTCAGTAAATTGGAGAAATCCAGCGTGTTCTTTTTGACTGGCTTTGCTCTTTTCTCCGGACAGGAGATTGGGCCGAGCTCTCCTCCCTTCATATCCCGCCTTAACTGGGCCTCAAGTACTAACAATTCTCTCATTCGTGTCTTATCTAAGTATCTTCCTCATTATTATCCCGCAATTCCATCTCTAATGCCTATAAATTTTGCCATTTTTAAGAGGTAATCATAGACCCACGTCTTTATTTACATGCCTCTTGCTTTGAAGGATGATGAGTTTCTGATTTCAGTTGTCTCTGGTCTGCCTTACTGACAACTCACACTTAGAAAATTTCACTTCATGTGCTGCCCACACCACTAAACTGTATCAGCCTCCTCCGTCAGACCATCATCTTCAGGTTTCTATTAAGTTATCATTTGCAGTCATTTCCCCTGTTTGTTAATTTGGTTTATATTGCTGTGTCTCCATCATAAAACACAAATGATTCCAATGGGCCAGAATTGTCTATGTGGCTACCAAGGGGTCCTACTGAGTGCTGAGCCGATGATAACACACCCGAGGCATAAGGGTTGTGGTCAGTGTGTGCAAGGACATCAGCAGGTAAACTTCCCTTCAGTGGCTCTATGACCCAGACTACAAGATGTTGCATGTATATGACCTTGGACATGCCCTTCCCACCGCAGACACCATCCCTGTCCCCATTGTCTCCCTGGGAACAGCTGCCATGGAAAGTTTTGGGAAGAATCCATAGCGAGGCAAATCCATCAGATGCAAAGCACCTACCTGCCCCGGCTGCTTCTCTGCAGAGGCCTCACGTGGGGGGCATCTCCCACAGAAGTCTGGTGTGGGGATGATCACCCATGATGCACACTGCCCTTTCCAAACCGCCATTGGACCCAGATGTCTGTCTCTGTGAGCAATTTATTGGGGTCACAATGGCACATGAACGTACTGATGTGCTGACAGACCCATTGCAATCATCAATGACTTTGTGGGTATTGATGAGGATAAGTTAAATATACAGAAGCACCAGAGTGCAGCGAGGGTGGACAAGAGCTCCGAGTCAGAAAGACGTTGCTTTGATCTAACTCGGGTATTTCTGCCACGGGGAGTGCTCAGGGAATCCAGCCCGTTCTTTATAATTCCTCTATTTTTAGTCTTAAAAAAAAAATCTGTGTGAGGCCAAATGTCATTGAAGCAGCCCTCTTTTTAATCTGGGAAACTCTATTTTTAGTTAATCAAGTAATGAATACAGCATTAGATTGAATTTTCTCTGAAAAATTTTCACTGACTTAAACTGGCCCGTGAGGAATAGGAGCTGGCCGCTGGCCTCACTGCTGTCTGATGAGATTAATTAACTCTCTCGCACCCTGCCCACTTCACGCAGAACAAGCTTTCATCCAGAGTTGAAGACTTTTACTAGGGGTTAAACATTTACCAAATTGTCATCAAGGAAGAATAACAAAATTAACCTTCACGATTTCTTACCCAAAGGTCACTTTGATAGCCGTTTCCCAGGTCTCATTGCTGTGGGCGTGAGAAGAATTACTTTGTCCTGCCCTTTTCTTCTCCTATTAGGGCCCAGGAATGGACAGCGCTGGAGGGAGGATGTGCCAGAGAGAGAGAGAGAGAGAGAGAGAGAGAGAGAGAGAGAGAGAGAGAGAGAGAGAGGGAGATGGAGAGGGAGAGAGAGAGAGGGAGAGAGAGAGACAGAGGGAGAGAGAGAGAGAGGGAGAGAGAGGGGGAGAGGGAGAGAGAGAGGGAGAGAGAGAAACAGAGGGAGAGAGAGAGGGAGAGAGAGAGAGGGAGAGAGAGCAATCTTCCCGCCACACACACCCCTACCACCATCACAGGCTGCATTAAATGAAAAGAGACTTTCCACTGGAAACTGGTCTCTTTGTCTCCACAGTCAGCGCCCTCCCTTCGCTTCCTGCCACCTGGGCAGCTGGGATCAGATGCTGACCGTTAGGCTCGCAGGGGCAGGTGATGTTCTGAGTGCTGGGTGCTCGGTGCAGGTGCAGGGTGCCTGGGAAGCTGGAGCCCAAACCAAGGAGCTGCCACAGCTCTGGGAGGACAAAGACGTTGCTCGAACCTGCACCTTACAAGGGGTGTCGGAGAGCCCCAGATTGACTCCCAGAGTCACCCGCACTTAAACTCTTTGACTGAACTCATCAAACTAGCGTCTGGCACTTTTTTAACCCCAGAACGTTAAAGCGGGAGCAGCAGGAACACCTTTCGGAGCCTTTGAGGAGACAGAGCCTTTAGGTTGTTTGTTTGGGGCTTGGGTACCACAGTTGGCGATGCCCAGGGCTTTATCCCCGGCTCTGCTCCAGGACTTAACTCCAGGTGGTGCTCAGAGGACCATATCGGGTGCGGGGATTGAACCTGTGTCTGCTATGTGCAAGGCAAGAGCCCTGGTGGCTGTCTGTTCCCCAGCCCGAGCCAGGAGAGGGGCCACACTGCCCACAGCCTAGCCCAGAGCGGTGCCCGCAGGAGCCACTGGCCACACCTCCCGGGCCCAGGCGAGGGGGCCGCCCCCACGCACGTCAGGGGGAGCTGAGTGGGAGCCCCACGGGCCTGGGGAGGGGAAGCAAACAAGCTTCTCCCAGACAGCCCGGGTTTGCTCTCCTGTCCGGGTGTTCCTCTTGGTCGTGTCCTTACACAGGCAGGGGTCCTTCCGCGGGAGCATCCTTGCCGCGGCCTGAATGCACCCACCTGGGTCTGCGTCCCGCGCCCAGGAGGCAGCCGGGGTCAGGCCACGCGGGTCCGAGCCCCTCACTGCCCAGAGGACAGGGGTGTCTCTCCTGCCAGTGTCCATCTCATCCTTCCGGGCACTGCCCCCTTCTCCTCTACACACGGAACCCCCAGATGTGGCTTCCAGAGGCTGAGGAGTTTCCCACTGTCCCCTGGGGCCGCTCAGGTCCCAACGCCGCCGTTTAACCATTGGGTGTCCGGGGTCTCTTGGAGGCTCTAAGTCCTGCTGGCAAATTCTTCTTTTTCTCCTCTTCACCGTGTTAGCTACAAGCTAAGGTCACTTTAGGGACAACGCGTGCTGATTAGAGAAAAATACGGGAAAATGAAGAGAAGGAAGCACCAGACCGTGAAGAGTTGCCCCCAAACTCCCACTCCCACTTGATCCCCTTTCTACTTTGATGTTATCTTCCAATCAGAGGCATTGTTTGTATGTGTATGGACCGTTAGTTTAGAAAGTAGGAACCATGATCAGTAGCAAGCTTATCCAGATGGTTCACTTACTATTTGTTGAATGTTATTTTTCAAGATTAAAATATGTGAACTTTTATTATATAGAAACAACACACTTTATAAAAATACTCACAGCAGCTTTTTGCATCAACACTGGGAATTTGGGTGTAAGTGTAACCCTCTCACCTAAATGGTAACAGGTTTAAAAAAGGTACTCTGGTTCTACTCTCCCAATTCTTCCCATGCTAGTTGCACAGTGTCAATACTTTTAATTAATCCTACTATTTCCTTGCAGTATATTTTTGAAGAAAGTGCATTAGGGCTCTAAACTAAATTATATTAAAGCAGCCCCCAAATACATCACTTTATAAGAGAATGATGATATTTTGGACCACATCCCACAATGCTCAGGAGTTACTCCTGGCTCTGCACTCAGGAATTACTCCTGGTGGTGTTTGAGGGACCATATAGGATGCTGGAGGCTAGAACCTAGGCCAGCCATGTGCAAGGCAAAGGCCCTGCTCACTTCACTCTCACTCCACCTGCATGGACAGGTGTCTTTCTTATAGATCTCCAGAACACCCTATGATTTTGGAAACAATTCTAATTTTATCAGTGTGGTATTAAAGTTTCCCACATGCTAGTTCTGTTTGCTATCCTATGTCTTCGACCCACTGTGGTTGTCCCATAAGCTGAGATATTTTTCATTTTCCTGGACATCATACTTGGACATATACCAAGTCAGAAGCATTTTCCTCAGCCTCAGTAACATCAAAGCTTCTATACATTGGAAACTTTTGAATCTTCCATAACTTTTATATCTCCCTTCCTCATGTTCTTTCTTTAGCTTGAAGTCTTTTACTATTTTTTCCATTGAACTTAAAATTCTAGTCTAAATTTTTTTCAAATTCTAGGAATCTATGATAGCTAATATCGCTTCGACTTCTTCCAATCTCTTCGTTTATAGTACTTATGTCTTCTTCCCTGAATCGTAAGTATAAGGATCATATTTGGATCATATTATTAGTATCTGTAGTACTTGACCACAATCATCTAACAGAAAATAGAAATATGACTATTTTCATAGTGTAGTGTTAGCAATAACTATAAGTACATTCTGGTTTTTATTATAAACACATTTAAATGCCATAGACATTTTTCTGCATCAGTACTTCAGTATGGTGAAGAAAAAGGACAGGTATAGGTCAACATTTATGTTATTTATATATGACTTTGCTAAAGATTTCTGTCTTACAATAGTTTGCTGAAATGCACAACCTCAAGTCTCTGAAGTGGAAAAAATTGTAAAAATGTAACCATCAAAGAAAAATTTGTAGAAGAGCAACCAAAAAAGGAATTTAATTTATGTAACATGACTCCATATTAGACCTTTTAGAAAATATTCTCTTTCTTCAGCTGTTTTCAGTTGTTTGACCTTGTAGTAAAAAATTATACAAAAATTTAATTGCTCTGGACTTGAAGAACCGAGTTGTTGTACAGATATACAATAGTCCATTTTTCTCTCCAGATGCTAAGCTCCTTACAATCATATTGTATTCTGTCTGCTTTAGTTAACATGAAAAAGTCAGTATTGGGCACAATAATAAATGATCAGCAAATTAATAAGTGAATAGATAATTATGAATTTTAGGGAACAAATGGAGCACACATAAATGAGCTATACACTCTTCTGATCATTTTCTATATTAAGTCACCATTTCCCATAATTCAATGCAGTAAGAAATAAAACTACCACTGAGTAGATGGAGTCACTACACAAATTTAAAATGTATTAGAAATCAGAGCTGAGAAGTATGTGGGGGTGAGAACTATATGCAGAAAATGGCACTAGGTCTCTGCTACTTCTCACTGCAGATGGAGACAATGGGATCCCTGTGGGGTCCCTGAGCTGAAACACCTCAGCTAACAGTTCACCTCTGCAGACCACACCTTGTCTTTGTTGCCTATCTTTCCCAGCACACGGGAAGAAACCCACTCTTTCTATCCTGCACCATCTGAATCCCATTTTCCACGGGAACAACCTGAACAACACAACAAGGTCTCCTTGGTCGCAGTGGATATGGGATTGGATGTGGATTCACTTTGATTTCCAAAACAAGTGTCTGAATATTCTTTGAAACGACACATCTCCAGACATGGTGTCTACACCCTTTCCCTCTGACTGTTTGACTAGTAACTGCAGTGTACTTTGTAGTTGGAAATATTTTATGCTGAAGTGTACTTGACCATGGCTGAAGCTTTGGTATGTGATTGACCTTCTATTCAGTTCAAGGCTTGGGTCTAATCTACAGAGTGCCATAACCTAGATCCAGTACTAGACTTCTTCTGTATGGAGGTACATAGAGGAAAAGGAGCTTTTTCGGGGGGGTGTGAAGAGAGAAGGGACCACACCCAGAGGTTTTCCTGGCTCTGTACTCAGAAATCACAACTGGTGGGCTCAGGGGGGCCACATGGAGAGCCTAGGATCAAGGCCAACACCTTTTCCACCACACAATCTTCAGCACCTACAGGAACAAAGTTTTATAGCACATCAAGAAGAACTTGTTAATTCCTCCTAGAAGTGAATTTCTACTTCAGAATTGTTTTGGGGTCAATAGTGCAGTTAAACTTGAATATGCCTCAGTAATGTCTTCCTGTTTCTGAATTTCTCTTTGTTATCACTGATCTTTGTTATTTAGGACCCAGTGTACTTTAGACCTTATACAGGAAGCAGGTCAGATATAATTAATTGTTTAGAAAAAATTAAGCTCAGATAGATTGGGGACTTTCCAATTGACTTAAAATCAATCTGCTCCTATACTTTTGTACTACATTATGTCAATAATTGGATTAAAATAAAGAGAATTGTATCCCTAATGGCAAGGACTCAATACAATGATTTTACAGTTAAAATAAATGATAGGATTAAGAGCTGAACCTATGAATTCCTACTTAAAAATATATATTCTAAATATGGAACGCACAGTGTAACTTTCTGTGACGGTGTAATAGTGTTTTCAATAGGTTAGTCCCAATGAACATGGATTAGTATACTGAGGAATTGAATTCTCAAATATACTTCACTTTAGGGGGCTGGAGCAATAGCACAGCGGGTAGGGCGTTTGCCTTGCACGCGGCCGACCCGGGTTCGATTCCCAGCATCCCATATGGTCCCCTGAGCACTGCCACGGGTGATTCCTGAGTGCAGAGCCAGGAGTAACCCCTGTGCATCGCCGGTTGTGACCCAAAAAGCAAAAAAATATATATACTTCACTTTAATTTAAATATTATAGGTAGGTAGTGGTTATCTTGTTGGAAAGGGCAGCTCTAGATTATTAAGATCCACAAATATATATAATAAAGCAAATATCGGTCCTAGTCTGAGAATCTGTCAGTCTCTGCAAGACAACGGAACAACTGATTTGAAGGAAAAGATGCTGGATTACCTTCAAAAATAAACTTAGTTTCAGAGAATAAAACCGTGTGCATACAAGCCTATCCGGGAACCTCACAGCTGTTGGGAAGGAAGCAGTATGCTAGTCTGATGTGGTGTCAGCTCCACAGGCTGGTAAGGTCTGTCACTCGCCACTGCAGAGTACCAGGGGATGATTAAATCTGACACAAAAATAAAAGTCAAATGCCAGCTGAAAATACATCCTATTGTACACTCTTTACTTTGTGGCAGGCTATTTTTTCAGCAATAAAAAAATCTGGGGCATCTGCCTGTCATGCACACGTGATGTGATGGCACTGTGGAGGCTGGGGGAGGGGATGGGGGCTGGCCCTGCAGGGGCTTTCCCCGGAGACACAGGGGCTGCCTTCTCCCCAACCCTTTTCTTCGGGGGTTCCAGCTTTGGCTGAGGTTTATTTTTCACAGAAAATCAGTGCTTTGGCACTTTCTAGAGACCCCCCTCTTCTGCCCCCTAATAAAAACGTAAAACCCAGACTCTATCTAAAATAATAGAATGAAATTTTGGAGCAAGAAGCAAAGCACAGGTGGAGCTGGTTTGAAGTGTTACTGAATAGTAACTAACATCTCATTGAGGAGGAATAAAGGCAGTTATTTGAATCTTGTAGTAAAATTAAATGTTATTTTTTTATATTTGTTTGATATGCTTATCATTAAACACAGATGAAGTTTGACTCATTCCAAGCTATCTTATCAGGACATTTTAGTATTTTTCAAGCAGTTATGCTCAAATGAATACCCAAATTTTCAGATGTTCAGCAAAGGTAAAACTTTTCTATGTTTAATGTGAAATTCACCATGGAAACCCCACAATGACTATTACAAGAAGTAGTATTTTTGACATGGATTAATTTGGCTCTTAAATTTTCTAGAAAACAAGTTTAGAATAAACTTGTTAGAATAAAAAAGTTTTAAAATTGTATGGAAATGAGTTTAAAATCTAGTCACTGATAATTTGCTAATTCTTCTATTATAGTGGTTGAAAATAGCATACCTTCCCTCACTAGCAAATAAACAGACAAATGCATAAAGTAATACTGTTTTTTTCTATGATTTGTGTCAGATGCTTCCAAAATTGCATAATCTAGGGAGAAAGAAAGTTAAAGCATTAAAACAGGTAGCAAGAAATTTATTAATAGTTATCATAATTTTATAAGTTATATACCTATAATTTATATATAAATTTATTATTATATATATAATCTGTCACTGTCACTGCTTATCCCATTGCTTATCGATTTGCTCAAGTGGGCACCAGTACTGGCTGCATTGTGAGACTTGTTGTTACTGTTTTTGATATATCTAATATGTCACGGGGAGCTCGCCAGTCTCTTCCACGCCAGCAAGATTCTCTCAGTAGCTTGCTGGGCTCTCCGAGAGGGAAAGAGGAATTGAATCGAACCTGGGTCAGCCGCATGCAAGGCAAATGTCCTACTGCTGTGCTATCTATATTATTATTATACACAAATTTATTATTTATAAATTTATAAATAAACTAAATAACAATACAAATGCTGGGTGGGAATAAGTGAAATAAACATCCATTTCAGTGGAAAAGGTTTCTTCCTGTGATTGATAACTATTTAGGTTTTCTTAGCCATTTTATAATGAGTTATTATGTTTTCGTATACTTGGTGGGATATATGAGGATATGCATGTGAATCTAGTTTGAACTACTAGATCCAAAGAATGCAAATTAGTAAATTATTTTTAGTTCAAAAGTAAATCTAAAGTGTAAGCAATTTAATACTTGTTCTATCTCTCTTTAATGGAGGCAACAAAATGTTGGTAAGGATATGCCATTACTGTTAGACTTTAACACACAATGCATTGATAAAGTATAAAATATTTCGACATACTAAGATAAAATGGTTCAAAAGATTAAAACAAAAAGTTAATTTGATTGAGGATACACTGTTATGATAATAAAAAGAAAGTACTTTTAAAATTAATATTTCCCAAGGGTGTTGGTTTTGGGGGTGGAGGTCTGAGATGAGGTGGGAAGGAGTGAGCCCTCAGAGTGCAGTGTGGTGTTGATGCCGTATGCGTGAGGCCCTGTCATTAACAGTAGTGTAAATCATGGTGCTTAAAATTCAAGCAGCTAAATAAATAAAATATTTCACAGAAAAGGAATTAAAATTTTAAAACACACACAATAAGGTACACGCAAACATCATCTACATTTTTAAGTCTATGCAGCCCAGGCATTAAATAACTTTTTCTTTATTTGTAAACAGGTTATAATGCTAAGTAAAATACTTCACCTCAACCACACTGTCACCCATTGTTCATCGATTTGTTCGAGTGGGCACCAGTAACGTCTCTCAATGTGACACTTATTGTTGCTGTTTTGGCATACCCAATACACCATGGGTAGCTTGCCAGGCTTTGCCGTATGGGCGTGATACTCTCGGTAGCTTGCCGGGCTCTCCGAGAGGGGTGGCCGGAATCGAACACGGGTTGGCTGCGTGAAAGGTGAACGCCCTACCGCTGTGCTATCTCTCCAGCCCCTAAGTAAAATAAATCAGAAAAAATAATAAAATTAATTTTGATTTGGAAAAACACAGGACAAGTTGAAAATGTTTATGTGTATTTGCCAAAAGCATTAGTACGTAACTTAAGAGAGTCTAACTTTTATTTGACAGTTTATCCCATGCCAGGATTCAGTGGTGAGCTCATATTTAGAAGGAGGTGGCCAAGATCACATGGGCTCTTAATTTAGAAATAAAGCCTTACTATAGTAATTTTCATTCCCTGAGCATACTACAAATGTCATAGAATTATCGGAGGACAATACCGATGTCTGAAATAATCAAGCATAATGATGGAGAATGCAATCAAGGAATTAGCAAGATTCGATCTTCTAATTCACAGTGTTTGGCTAAATAGCAATCAGATTAGTAGGAAGTACTTTAAGGCTGGCTATTTAATTTTGAATCAAGACATGAATTTTACTGCAACAGAACTACAAAATTATCCAAAATTCTCTTTGGGAATATACTCAAGGAACAAAAACTATACAGATGTATCAGAGAAACATCTGTACTCACATGTTCATAGGGATACAAAAAGAACCCTAATTTGTTGTTGGTAGAATTGTAGATTTGTTCAGCCTCTATGGAAAGTAGTATGAAACGTTGTCCAAAAAAGTTAAAAATAGGACAAATACGTGATTCAGCAATTTCAGCCATAGATACCCAGCACCAAAATATTAATTTTGAAAATCTGTATGCATAACTCTGTTCACTGTAGCACTATTTACTGCAACCAAGATCTGGAAACAACCCGAATACCCAACAACCGTGGGGAATGAAGACAATGTGCATAGAAACACAATGAAATATGATTTGATTGCAAGAAAAGAGGAAAATTTGCCTTCCATTGCAACATAAATGTAAAGAAAAATAAGGAAGAAGACAAATTCTTTTCAAATTTTTCATTATACTTGATGGGATAAAAGAAAGGATATTTTTTGGGAAGTGAAAAATAATGATTACATTAAAAAAAAAAGACTACACTTAAAGTTACATCAAAACAACTAGATAGAAACATTCTATCCAGCTATCACCTGTTTCTGCTATTTGGAAAGTCAAGTACAATTAAGATTAATAATTCAAGTGATCATTATCCAGGATAAAAATAATATCCTGTTTATACCACTTACTGATGTTCAGTGATAGTACCTACACTATTGTGTTGTAAAAAGGAATAAACCAACTATATACCAGCATAAACGTAATTGATGTTAAGCTAATGTTACACTAGAAAATATTTAAAATGCACATGAGCATTTTCTTAGAACTGTCGTAGCACTGTCGTCCCATTATTCATTGATTTGCTTGAGTGGGCACCAGTAATGTCTCCATTGTGAGACTTGTTACTGTTCTTGGCATATTGAATACGCCACAGAGAGCTTGCCAGGCTCTTCTGTGCAGGCCGGATACTCTTGGTAGCTTGCCGGGCTCTCCGAGAGAGACGGAGGAATCGAACCTGGGTTGGGCTCGTGCAAGGCAAATGTCCTACCCTCTGTGCTCCAGTCCAGATAGTGTTATGCTACCGCTTACATATCACATTATGTAAGAACGTTTTCTTACATAATGTGTTAATTATAGGCATATGGCACAACGTGGAATCCCAAAACTTAACCTCTCTTTTATCAATTTTTCTCTAAGTGCCATTTTATTGGATTATAAAATGCTGTTTCACATTGCTATGCATTGGAACTACTTGACTGAAATATCCATTGTGGCTGGATCATATTCTATTCATTTTTCACCAACATCCCTTGCTATAGGACTTTGAATATAGGATTAGCTTGATTTGGGTTTCCCAGATTATAGTAATTATGTTTGAAAATTAGGACTATTGTGATCAAATCCAGTTCCAATTCTTTCTCTGGGCTGTGTTCATTATTCCTTTTGTTACACACCATTTTTTGGCTAATAAATCACGCCGTCCATCCTGGAGGCAGCTGGGTTGGATTCCAGAGGAGGCATGCATTGATTTCTGAGCCCTGGGAATTGCCAGCTGGTGCAGCAGATAACGGAGTAAGGAATGGCAAAAACAATGGCAAGTAAAGCTGTCTCTGCTTTATTACAAATTAGACCCTCAAGGACGCCCTGCCTCGTCATTTTCTTTTATTTAATTTATGTTTTGGAGGAGTACTGGAAAAGTTTCTCTAAGTTAATAAAACCGTTGAAGAATGTTAATTGTGTGTCTCACTGCATTTCCTACTCAAAGTCATCTGTGATATATAAATCAATAATAAGAGACCTATTGATACATGCTGATTTCAGACAAATTTATATAATATAAAATCTTTCTAAATTTAGTGAAATGCCAAGTTCACAATCAGGTTTTTAAGCCGAATGGATCAATTTGAAGTTGGTTTTTGTAAAAAGCCATAGAAATCACATTGAAAGATAATAAAAAGATATATATAAGCTCTGAATTTGATAACATCAAATATTATTTTGATAGATTAAACTAACCTTAGATTTTGGATAACAAAAATTTATATAAGCTATTCTCTAAAAAACAAATAGAAAAGCTCCTATTTATTTAGAGCATAGGGATATGTTTCATCTAAGAATATTGAATCTAAATGCATGTATATTTGAAGGAGTTTATATGTATAAATGATAAATCTTTAGTATAGAGAATGGCTTGGTAAAGAAAACTATATATAATCTGGCACCAAAGAAAACCTATTTTCTTTAAGTAGTGTAAAAGTGTAATTTTAAAAGAAGAGAAAATCAATGACTAACAATCTGAAACACAATCATAGAACAATATAATTTTAAGAATCATTTAGACCAGTAACCTTAATTTAAACTTGAGATAATCAAGGCCTAAGAATACAAAAAGAATTTAACAACTGGTCTAAACTTTGTTTTTTCTAAATTTCATAGCAACTGAGTTTTGAATCTTTTTGATGCTGGTATTTTATGTCACTCTCTTATGATAATTGCACTAAACCATGAGAATAAGAATATATGAGCCTCTCTATCTGTAATTTTGTGTATTGATCTTATTACAGACTGAAAACCTCTTGCAATTTGAATTTAAATTATTCTAGTTTTACAAAGAAAAACAAAGTAAATCAGAAGTAAAATATAAATAATAAAAGTAAGTATGCTTAAAATAAATATAAATAAAAATGTTTCAATGTCTTCTAAAGAAGACAATAGTCATTATGAATATTTTCACATGCCCAAAGTTTTGTTAAATGAACAAGTAAAGAAAATGCATAATAAATCTTTCCCTGAAAAATTGAGACAAAACAAAATCCAAGAAAATGTTATATTATATTATCAATCTCATGCACGTATAGAATTAGATGAATAAAAACAAAGAAGTCCAGAAAGATAAACATATTTGCTATAATTGACACAGTGAGGAAAGATTTATGAGACAGTCATTTGTGTTTTCTGTACTATCCCCCTTTCTATGTTATAATTTTAATTTTTTGGTAATGTTTTATTTATTGCAGCAGAGTTAAAAAGAAGCAAGTGCTTCTGTATTTGCTGTGTGAGCATTTTGTAAAAGACTGAAGTCTTTTGAGATATTAGTACAGAAAACAATAATTGTGACTTATATTACTTGTTTTCTTTGTCTAAAAATAGTTGTACAAAATCTTTTGATTTGGTACTCCTGTATTTTAAAAAAGATTGGATTGCGATGGGATTAAGGGATATATGGGAACTCTATATCACCCATCTAACCTTTTCTGTGGACCTCAAAACTATTATGTGTATATATTGAATATCAATCAAGTATCTCTGATATTAGTTTGACAAAAAAGATTTCCAAGCAGTTCTTAGTTTTCACTTGGAGATTGTCACTCAAACTCTCCCAGAAGTTACAAAATAACTATTTACATAAAAATACTTCTCATTCAGCATTTAACTGAGTTGAAAGGTAGAGAAAGTGGCAGACAGGTTCTTTCTCCCTGGCTCCTATCCCCAAACTTCCCGGGCTTCTGAAAGTCTGGGAGCGCGGGTGGGTGGAGGCTGCCCATCATGACCCCTAGAAGGCACCGGAGTTCTCAGTGTGGGCACTGGGCAGCTGGAATGATTCTCAGAGTGGCATCTATATAAAGAATATTCACGACACTGTTGATTAGAGTCCTCAGCGTGGCTGCAGTGGTGGGGTGTGGATTCGAGTGCAGCGCAGGACTCCGCCCACTGCCTTCCAGGGCTGCCCCGAGGGTCCAGATGTGGGGACCTGAGCATCCAGGAATTTTAGCTGCGTGCATCTTCAGGGAGATTTAGTCAGGAACAGGTATAGAGCAGGGCAGGTGGGTGAGGTGGCATCCTGGAGGCTCTGTGTGATTTCCCTTTAATGTTCTCTCTCTATGTTTTCATGTCCATACTTTTATACTGTTATTTTATTTTATTTTATTTTTTGAATGCAGGTGTTTGGGCAGAAGAGAGAGTGCAGGAAATAAGGCACTCATCCTGCCTGCCTCTGTGTGTCCAATTTCTATCTCCTGTATGGTACCCTGGACACTGCTAGGGGCACTCTGAGCCCAGTACTGCTGGGGGTGGCACCCAAACTAAACAAAAATAGAAGAGATGGGATACATTAAAGCATGCAATGGAAAGAATTTGATGTAGGCAGGATAGAGAAGGAACCCACCCCCCCACCCCCCCAGCTCAAGGCAATGGCTAAAGCCAACCTTGCAGAAAACAGGAAAAACAGGAACTAAGGCCTGAGAAAACCCTCACCTATCTACAGAAACAGACCCAAGAAGCTCCTGCAGAAGCAAAAAGCCAGGAAAGGAATTTCAAAGAAGACCATCAACGCACCAAAGCCTCCAGGCAACTTCCTTAGCAGCAGACTTTGACCTAGAAGAAGCCCCCTGGGTGGGGACAGGTTGGAGAAACCCTATAAGGGCCACCTTGAACAAAGGCAGGACTCAAATATGCTGCCCAGCCGTGTACTGCTTGTGCCCACGTGGCCGAGCACATGTGGTGCCAGAGCACATGTGTTGCCCACATCTCCCCTCTTGTGTACTTTCACGCTTTCCTGTCTAATGCTGGGGTGTGTGTAGGGGTCTCTCCGCCCTTGGAGAAGCCCAGGTTCTCTCTCTCTAGCACATGACTCCCCACTCTCCCACTTTCTCTTCCTCCACCCCTTCAAAACATCCATATAAAATCTGTTTTACTTCACTGCTTGTCTACTCCTGAAATTCCTTTCTGTGAGGCGAGACAAGAACCCAGTAACCCTGGGTCCCAGACGGCAGAGGTGGATGGGGCGGTGACCGTCTTTCTCCTCCCCACTTAACATAAGTCACCCACTGACATCAAGTTAAATTCAGTGACTAACTAGAGACATATTTTTGTATACATGGATTTCAGGAATTATTTAAATGGCATGAAAAAAATGAAAAATCAGAGAAAGTTACAGGCCACTTGAGGAAAAAATAAATAGTATTTATCCCTAGTGAATTAAAGGTTCAATGTAATTATCCTGGAATCAAAGAAAATTGTTTTCTTGAGTTATGAGCAAATATCTTTTAAATATTTTATATTGAACTAAAGGTTGTATGCTGTCATTTGTCCATTAACCTTCGTTAAGCAATCTTGCCCAGAGAACTGTGAATTCACCCAAATATAAAACTCAATAGTGGAGATGGCATTATCTCATTCCCATCTAAACTATGGGGACACTGTATTATAAACAAGCCACTATTCTCGTCAATTTTCTAACTCATTGTCTCATTTTCCTGTGTGTCTCAAATGGAAAGTGAGTTATGAGCTTCGTTACTCTTACAGTTTTAGGCTTACACAGATTAAAACAACAACAACAAAACAAAAATGTCTTCTTAACTAGATCTGCTCAAAATATAAGTCATAACTACACCAGATATCCACAACCACAATGGACCACTCTATAATTGTTAAAAGTAGAAATAAATGCCATTTAAATGGGCTTTGCTCAATTAAAAAAGAAGTCTCAAGGTAGTGACTGTAAAGAACACGAGATTAGGAATCTGAATCCCATTTCTCTTCCTTATAAAATACATGAACTGGGATTATAAACTTCAAACTTCTTCACCTTAATAACTGCTTCAAGAGAAATCATGATTATGAAACTTAAAATTAAGTGTCTTTAGCTCATTTTCTATTTCCCACACTACCATTCCTAAACTTTATGCATTCAATGATAATTTTGGGGAAAATGGAGAGAATAAGCATTGCAATCACTTGTTGTTCTGTTGATCTTCAATTTGTTCGAGTGGGTGCCAGTAATGTCTCCATTTGTCCCTGTCGTGTGCTAGTGAAGCCCGATGATACCTGCTTGCTCCAGGAACAGGAAGAGCCTCAAATCGCTCATTCAGGGATTTGACAAAGAAGTCTGACCATCTAGTTCGTGGGCGGCCACGAGGTCTTCTGACGTCCCGTGGAATCCAGTCTGTAACAGCTCTAGTCCAGCAGTCGTCTCTGAATCACATTACATGACCGACCCATCTGATTTTTGATGCCTTGGCAAACAAGACAGCATCCCTGATTCTTGACCATTGACAGAGGTCAGAACTCCGGATTCCTTCTCTCACTTGAGTGAGACATGATACTCCTAGCATAGCTCTTTCGATTCCTCTTTGGGATACCCTAATAGTGTTCTCATCCTGTTTGCATAGGGCCCAGGTCTCTGAGGCGTATGTTAGTGCAGGAAAAACGGTGGAATCGAAAAGATGTGCCCGGAGTCAGAGGTTCTTCGTTCTCTTAACCACTTCTTTGACGCTCTTGAATGTATTCCATGCTGCTCTCTTCCTCCTGTGCAGTTCTGGCACCAAGTCATTCCTCATGTTGATTTCTCGACCCAGGTACACATAGCTGCTGCATTCGGAGATGTTCGTTCCATTGAGAGCAAATGGAGCTTCAGGGACCAGTTCGTTTTTCATGAACATCGTCTTGTTGAGATTCAGCTGCAATCTGAGATTTCCACACTCGTGGTCAAAGTCGGCCAGCATTTGTGCCGCTTGGCTAATGTTTGGTGTTATGATAACAATGTCATCAGTGAAGTGGAGGTGGTATAATTGCCGACGATCTATCTTCACTCCCATTCCTTCCCATTCTAGTTGTCGCATGATGTTCTCGAGGGTGGCACTGAAGAGTGAAATGTTATCACCCTGCTGCACCCTCTCTTTACATCAATGTAAACGCTGGACATGGGAGTTTCCCGGTGGACAGTTCCACAATAAAATTCACCACATCATATTCAATCGAAGGTTTTGCCTGACCTATGTAGCCGTTGCCCCAAAATTCCAAACAGGATTGGACCACCGTCTCCTTCATGCAAAATTCTACTTCACAGAGTGAGGAGAAAAGTCTCCAAAATTTAAGTCTAAGATGGCAACTCCCAGAATGACCACCAACTGGGAGCTCTTTGGCACTATTGCAGCAATGTGGGAAGACGCCGTCCTTGACAACATTGACAAGTAATACAATCAACTGGTTCAGCACCTCCATGACTGTGGAAGAATGCCGAGAGTGGGAAAGTCACAAAGAGACGCCTGTCTTTGGACACTCTCGAGGTCATTCGTCAGTGTGGATTGGCGCGAGCCTCGGGCAACCACAAGCTAATGTCCGAGCTCACAAAACTGTGCAGAGATCCGATAAAGGTAGTCTTCAAAGAGAGAAGAGCAGCAGTGTTGGCCAGTGCAGCAGAAGCCAGGAAAAGTATTTGCAACTTTCACCTGTCCTTCGCCAACTACAAGACCAAGATGACTGCCCTCCGACATCCTGATGGGTCTATCACATCTTCCAGAAAGGCAATGGAGAGGATTATTCACGACTTCTACTTGGATCTCTTTGACAGCCGTGTCCACTTGCCCACATACCAAATTCCATAGGATGGATATGTCATTCCCAACGTTCTCCTTTCTGAAATCTGACACGCCATTTCACTGGTAAAGACAAGAACAGCACCTGGTCCGGACAAGGTCAGACCCGAACACCTGAAGAATCTGCCATCAGTACTCATCAATGCACTGGCTCGACTCTTCACACACTACCTGTCTGGATGCAAGATTCTGTTTCAGTGCAAAACCAGTAGGATCGTTCTGTTGTACAAGAAGGGAGACATCCACGATATTGGCAACTATCACTCAATCTGCCTGCTGTCTGTCGTCTACAAGTTGTTCACTCGAGTCATCCTGAATAGAATAGGCAGAACACTAGACGAAGGACAACCATGCGAGCAAGCCG
Source organism: Sorex araneus (assembly GCF_027595985.1). Taxonomy (NCBI): domain Eukaryota; kingdom Metazoa; phylum Chordata; class Mammalia; order Eulipotyphla; family Soricidae; genus Sorex; species Sorex araneus. The sequence goes on from NC_073305.1 coordinate 188,922,982, forward strand.
GGTTCTGAAGGGGATTTAGCACGATAGACCATATCCACACAGTGACCAAACTCATTGATGTTTCACGAGAGTTCAAGATGTCGCTCTGTCTAAAGTTCATCGACTTAAAGAAGGCCTTCGATTCTGTTGAAATTGAGGTGGTCATCGAAGCCTCGGTCAAACAGGATGTTCAAACTCAGTATATCAAAATCCTCCGCGAGCTGTATTGTGGATTCACCACCAGGATCTCACCGTTCTACAAGCATTGCAATAATTAAATGATTTAAATAGAATATAACAGTCACTTCTTCAGTTTAAACTATTTATAAAAATGTCTATTGCATTGTGAAATTCTAGATAGTAGTTTATGTGAGAAACATGCATTTATAATCCATAATAAAGATAACCTTTTAAAATAATACTAAAATTAACACCAATGTAATAGATGAACAGATTATTTCCTTTTTACTTAAAGATGATTTAAACTCACAATTGCTCAATGAATGCTTTTTATTTTATATTATTCTATTTTATGAACAAGGCACCACATTAAAATTGCTTGAGAATAAACTCTTTATTATCTAATACTTAAGAGGTCTTCAACATTACCACAGTCAATTTTAAGAAAGTCAGCATAGCAAGATTGATTTTGTCCTTCACTTCTTCAAAAGTTGGTAAGTGATTAAAAAAAAAAGTACAGATTATTCTATGCTATATTTTTTGTTACCTTTTTTTCAAAAGGATTGGAGCAATAGCACAGTGATAGCACAGCAGGTAGGGTGTTTGCCTTGTACACGGTTGACCTGGGTTCAATCCGTCCATCCCTCTCGGAGAGCTCAGCAAGTTACCAAGAGTATCCTGCCCACACGATAGACCCTGGCAAGCTACCCATGGCATATTCGATTTGCCAAAAACAGTAACAAGTCTCACGATGGAGATGTTACTGGTGCCTGCTCAAGCAGATCCATGAACAAAGGGAAGACAGCTCTGCAGTGCTACAGTGCTACCAACTTTTTTCACAAATCAACTATCAAATAAGTGTAAGCTTCTTTTGCACACAATGTGCCTATCAGCATGGTGGAGTGTGGCCCTGGGGGTCCGTAGTGGGAGGTCCTGGTGAAGGCATTGCTCAGGTGTCAATTAGAAGCAATTAAAGGGGCCCACACAGGACCTCTCATAAGCGTTGTGCTTTGGGCTTGATATTTCAAGAAAGTTTCAATTTAAACATCATCATAATCTCCATCTAAACACAACACTAGACCATTTTAAATTTCTTTTTGTTGTTGATTTGTGTCCGAACTCATCTTAATTTCTTTGAATGAAGAAAACTCTTCATTCCTTTAAAATGATTGGATAATCTAGATAAGGCTTGTTCACAAAAGGATTCCAATTTCATTCAGATTACAAGTTTGCTGTGCGGTTAAGATTTTGTGTCTGTAGATTGTAGTACAACACTAAGGAATACAGATGCAGGTGTAATAAAAGCATTTCAACTTTCTCCACACCCCGCGCTGGTCTGAAAACCACTCTGACTTTGCATGTCTTCCTCCCACTCACCTTTTCTCACCTTACTAGATGCACATCAAAGTGGACCCGATGACCCCAAAGACAGCCGGGTTCACTGAAACTCCTGGTGCACAGCAAAAGTTACTGCTTTAGCTGATGAAAATGGTCCTGACATCCCGAAACTTGACAAAATATCCACACGTCTTTCAGAATTCACCTTGGTTTTTAACACCTACGGATCCTTTGCATGAAGTGTGGTGTGCACACTTGGCCAGCCCATGCCTATAGCCCCGGTCCTCACTGCTGTACTGCACTCATCACTTGCTAATTCCCTTTTGACACAGAGACCTTGCTTTCCTAACAGATGGTCACTCTTTTAGAACGTTTTGTACTATTGTGGAGAAGACTTTAAAGATCACTGGCACAGTGTCTTCTTGTTAGGGAAATGACCCGCATCAAAGCAAGGGTGGCACAGCCAGAGGTCACAGACACTCCAGAAACTCCTTCTCAGCTGAGCTTCTAAATCCCAGGCTCTCTACGGAGAGTCTGAGGCCATCAGCTCGTCCTCTGAACACGCCACAGGTGCCTGTGCTCCTGCAAAAGAGGCCTCGCAGTGGGGGCAGAGGAGAACGCTCCTTCGGGTGTGCGTGACGACTGAGCAATGCCTCCAAGCACTCCTGCAACTCTAGAGGAGTCCATTCCCATACGGCTTCAGCAACCAACACCGCAAAGCGATTTCCAGGAATCCGTGCACAAACGAAGTCGCGATTCTAAAGCAAGCCGAGATACACTCCTATTTCTTATCTGTGGGAGGGGGAGATCTGGGCCACACAACAGGCACTCAGGGACTACTCCTGGCTCTGTGCTCAGCAGTGAAGCCTGGAGGTGCCCCAAGAGGGGGCGTTTGAGGAGCCCAGACAGAGCTGGGGTTCACTGTGTTGCCGCATAAGGAGCTCAACCAATGGGCTCTCTTCCCTGAGAATATTTTCAAGTACTTTGTCTTTTTCTGTTGTTTGTTGTTTTTGGTGGAGTGGGAGAGCAAACTCTGGCCTCATGCACGCAAGGCTGCTGCCACAGCCCCAGCCCCTTACTTCTGCCTTCCTGCAGGGCTATATTTATTCTATCATACATATGGAAACCTTTCCGTTTGTGAAAAAATGTGCTGATGTTTTTATTTGTTTAATTAACATATATTAACTTTATCTGTAATTGAATCACAAGTTTATTAGAAATATATTCACCCTATATGCTTGCTTTCTTTGTAATATAATGGATGAACTATTTAGGAGAGAATTCTTTCTAACATAATTTTCTCTTTTTAATTAGGCAATAAAATTGTATTACCTAATTGCAATGTAATAAAGTGAAACTGCTTTATAAGTTTGAAAATATTTTTAGATACCATTGTGTCTAATTTTCATGTGAACCTGTAAAATAAGTATATTACAGGTTGTTACCTCAGATGTATGAGTGGATACTACAGGAGGAAGTGGTTTTACTTCTCAGTTATGCCCTTATGACAGATGGAAACTAAAATTTGAGATTTCTGGTACAGAGGCTTTCTCTTTAATGTTTATATTTTTGATAGCCTTCACTCACAGTATGATGTTCTGTTGGTGATGTTCATCCATAGTTGCATGTCATCAGGGAGGATTACTTTAGGTTGAACACACACACACACAAATAATATAGGGTATTTTCAATATTAGAATTCTGTTATGTGTAAATAATTATATAAATTGTTTGAATAATCAAGATTCCAGAAGACAAATGCAACTACCTGACTCTTTAATTTGTTAAGGCGTGTAGGCATATCTATAATATATGTATATATATGTGGTCAACTTATCAGATATGTGGTTATACTTTACTTGTTCCCTTATTATGTTATATGCATTATGAATATTATATATTTTATGAATTAATGGGACAATGTATTCTGTCATATATTTATATATGTAATTATATGTTATTTATTCTATATTGCACATTTATTATATATCACATCAAATCATAATATTCTGAATTTAATTTTTTATGGAATGTATTTTATAAAGTAACAGCCACAAATAGATGTTCCCCCTTTATCTGTGCTCTTATAATAAAGATCCTTATTCATGAAAGACTCACCTCTTCTACATTTGGGCTTTGATTCCTGCTCAGCCTAGATATTGCATAAAGATATGTGTAATAAATTTGCATGATAAGCAAGGGGATCATTAATTCCTGGAATTCTATCAGCTTTCATTTTTACATTAACCTAAGCAAGATTTTAGTTGCATAATGTTTGAGATTATAATCCAGAAGAATTAATTCTTTAGGAACAGTAAAATTTCATCATTACAAAATACCTTTATCTTGGTTTATGTAATTTTTATGTATTGTCATTACTAATCTATCATTTGTCCAGAATTATTTTACAGTTTTCTATTTTGAATTTTTAGATCATTTAAAATATTTGTGTGCTCTATTTGGGAAAATTTTTCTGCAATTTAGAGGGTTAAGATCAATTTCTTCAACTTCAAAAATATAAACAAATTTCTTGTTACTTAAACATTTGCATTAATCCTTTCACACATTTTCATGTGTCATTTATTATCTTTTCTACTTGCTTTCTTCCTTTATCTGATATTTACTTGAGTTGTAAAGTTCTGTAAGGCTCTTTGTTTAAATCAAATGCCATTCTTTCATTATGCCATTTTTCTTACATTGTGCTCATTACTCTGAAGAGGTTAGCAGTTCTTTAAAATTTCTAACAGTATTTAGAGTCCAAACAGATAGTATAGTGAGTAAGATGCTTACCTTAAAAGGAGGCTGGCTGGGAACTGCATTAGAATTTGTCGGACTTGGCCCATGTTGCAGGAAGACTTGCCATGTGTGTCAGTGTGAATTCACACTCGCAGTTAGCTTATAATTTTATAGTATTATACATCAGTGGTATCATAAAACTGAATTCCAGAGTAAGAGCTGGCATTTTAATTGACTGAAATGAGATGCTTTACTCCCAGTTCATTCTGTTTTCTGGAAGCAGTTGGATCCCCATGTCTGGAAGATCTGTGACAACCTTCCCTGGGCAGGTGACTTAAAAGGACACTAGCCAGTAGCATGTTCTCAATGTGTAGGGACTAGGAACACCTCCAGGCACTAGAGACCCCTTCTCCCAGTGTGAAGGCAGGGGAGGAAGTGAATGCTAGGTACAACCGAGTTAATTTATGTGGAAACTCATGGCAACAGGCCTTCCTCCTCATGTTTATCAGAGGGGCTGGAGATGACACTATTGGCTTACTCCATCCATCGGCGGAAACTTGCCTTTGAACCTACGGTTCATGAGTCTGGGCTCAGGAGCAATCCTGAGAGAGCACCTCCTTTCACAACATGCAAGAGGAAACAGAGGAGACAGGAATGTCGTACTGGATTCACAGTTAGAAATCAACTGTATGTCGAAACTCTGAAAAGTAAGGACAAGATTGAAAGACACAGAATGGGAAACAAGAGATATATTTGAGAATGCTGAGGAGAGGGAACTTTAGATAGCTCTGCTGAAGTCAGTCAAGTGACTTAACAGCAAGATGCATCATGGCTGAAAAGGGATCCTGCAAGATGATGAAATGTTCAATTGACTAATTGCTCTTAAGTTATACACCTTAATAAAGAAAATACATGGAAAGAGAATCAGTCCTCCTTTCATAATTCTAATATAACCTGTGTATGCTAAGAAGAAAAGATTTGTGTATAATATTTTATCTCTTTCTAATTGAAAAAAATTAACATAGAGGTATTAGTGGTGATATTGAATATCTGAGTAACAATGAACAAAGATGTCCTAACTGATATATAAAATACACCATATTCAAAAATGCCAAATACAATGTCTTGCTAGGTATACTTAAACTCTTTCTAGTGTGAACTAAATATTAAACTATAAAACTAATCGCAGCAAACAAATTTTAAAATTTTTAAAGAATTAAATTTATTTTTAATTCTTTAAAAATATATTAGAATATATTAGAATTATTAGAATATATTAGAATTAGAATATATTAGAATTATTTAAAGATAATTTAAGATACTCTAAATTATCTTAAAGAAGAAAACTATTGTAAAATATACATTGTAGTCATAAGGGGAAAAAAGAAACAAAAACGTTCATAGAAATAAATTGTGTTATAAAATATGATATAGTTTCAGATAACCGATCATGCTATTAGGAATATTTTGCCAAAATACAAAAATACCTACCCATATTTGGAAATATTTGCATAAACAATTTTCTGTAATTTTTTTTCTTTAAACTTTCAATCATTGCAACTAAGTTACAGACAATAAATTGAGAACTAAGCATGCTTATAAGAGGGACACAAGGATAGAGGTGGATGATTATGGCACATTGGTGATGGGGTCATGTTGCTACTATAAATTATTGTAGTAAAGAACTACAATTATTTTTAAATTATTTTTAAAAAGAAGTCCACATCCATGAAAAACATCCTAATTCTGGAGGTTAACTTTGAAACAACATGGATAATTATTAAAATAGTACAGGGAAGAGTAGAGCTCAAAGAGAGAATATAAACAGAATAATATCAATAGTAGGAACTCTGGTAGGTCCCTTGCTTTGCACATGCTAACCCAGATTTGATTGTTACTACCCCAAATGGTGCCCATGTACCACCAGTTGTGATCCCTGAGCACAGATCCCTAATTCTGTACTGAGTACTGCCATGTGTGGCCCCCAAACCAAATAAATAAATGAATAAATATAAAAGAGGACAAAATTACTAAAGTAAATATAAATAATATTGGCAAGAGAGGTCAAATACGACAGATAGCTAAAACCTTATCTTTTAAAATGTTAAATACCAAATATTAATCTGTTCAGGGGTTTAATACATCTGATTTAGTATGGCTATTGAATAACGCAGCTGAAGAATCTGAACAGGAGCAGCAGAGCTGACATAAGCCTCTGTGACATCTCAATGAGCTTGAAAGTGATAAAAGACAAAGGGCTCGCCTGGATCTGCTGTGTCTTGCTGTTATAGTATTTGTCCCTATGTATGTGACACTTCCAAGAAATAAATTTTTTTCTTACACAGATATAGAACATGATCATGTAATGCAAAACAGAGAATTGCATAATCCTGAAGGTGAGGTGAGAACTGACTAAAAAACCAGACGAAAGACTTTCTGGAGTGCGTAAGAATGCACATATTTATGCACATGGCTGATATATTGATGTGCTCATGTACAAAATGCCATGAGTGAGCACAAATTTTACTTATTTTGCTTCGTGAAAATGAATGACTGGAGCAATGAAAAGTGTCAGGGAAAAAGCTTGTACTCATGGAGCATTGGTTCAGTGTCTACACTTTGATTCAATACCACACTCCGCAAATATATAGTACTTTTAACTCAAATGTATTTGTTTCTCTTTGTATTTATTTCATGTTTTCTGTTTTATTATGTAATGCATATATACTATAAATATGATATTATATATTATCATTATCTTATAATGATATCATTATATCATTACATATGATATTATATATTATCATTATCATATTTATATTAAATGTAAACATGATATTATATATTATTAATTATAATGATATCATTATCATTATCATTATGCAGGTGCCAGATGATCTCCTCATCGGCCACCCTCCAGAACTCACGGCTGCTTCTCCCAGAAGGAAGCATAAAATGATGTCCCCATGCCACCGGACTCCATGCCAGGCTGTTTTCACTTGGGGCGCCCCAGAGAGGGGTGGCTGAGAGCCCTCCCCGCCCCAAGGCCAGTCGACCTCCACAACCCAGCCGCTGTCATGCTTCAGGCCACTTTTCACACGCTCGGGCCGAGTCTCATACATGAGTGAACATATTCCTGGACTGCATGGCCTCAAAGTGGCCACATGACACATCATCATAGAATAATATGAATATTTATGCCTCTCGGAGAGCCGGCAAGCTACCGAGAGTATCCTGCCCCCACAGCAGAGCCTGGCAATCTCCCTGTGGCTTATTTGATATGCCAAAAACAGTAACAATAACAGGTCTCATTCCCCTGACCCTGAAAGAGCCTCCAATCGTTGGGAAAGACACATAAGGAGAGGCTGCTAAAATCTCAGGGTTGGGGCGAATGAAGACATTACTGGCGTCAGCTCGAGCAAATCGATCAAAAATGGGATGACAGTGATACAGTGATGCAGTGATATTTTATTATAAACATATAATAAAGCAGAAATGTGGGCATCACTGGTATGAGTTTCACTGAAGTTTCCCTGAGCTCTAAGAACAGAAACTCGACAGTGATGTAACAAAATGTTCCCTTTCTGCATATTGCAGAAGGTCACATTTGGGTTTGTTCATGGTTTTTCTCTTTTTTCCACCTTTTCCCTCCACCCACACAAGTCAAGGTGACAAAATGCCTGCCTTAATTCTGAACACAGTACGTGTCTTCATGTCAAGAGTAAGAAGTCAGTCAGAAGGAGAGGGTCAAATGCACAATAATCTGTCTCATATGCCGGGTATAAAGGAACCTAGTAAGGGAACAACAAATAGCCAAGGATAACGGAACTTAGAAACTGTGTGCAGAACTGAGCTCTGCAGATGAGGGCTGGGGCAGGGTGGGTGGGGCCTGTGGTGGTGAAGGGTGAATTCGGTGGGGACACTGGGGAGGGTTTATGATGCTTTGGGGATATTGAGTGCAAAAACCCCATGATTAATGGTGTTGCCAGCCACAGTGCCTAAAATTAAATAAACATTTAATAAAAATAAAGACATTAATTGGGATTGTTCTTTTAAAAATAGAAAAAGTGAAGATCATTAGCTACTTAGGTGGGGGGGGGTGGGAGGGGGGTATACTGGGATACTTGGTGGTGGAACATGTGCACTGGTGAAGGGATGGGGGGTTTAATCATTATAGGACTGAGACTTAAATCTGAAAGCTTTGTATATTTTTCATGATAATTCAATAAAATAAATTTAAAAAAAATAAAAAATAATAAAATAAAAATAGAAAGTGCTCCTTGAATTGGCAGATTTCCCCCTCTTTGAGGCCTAAGTTTTGAGCATCTGTCACAGAGACAGCAAAGGGGATGGGTTAGGCCTGGATTTCGGCAGGGAGTGGACAGAGCCAGCGAGAGTGAGTGACACCTACTTAAATGCTACTCTCCTGTCTACCTAACGGACTCTGCTACAGTATCTACTAAAGAATCTTCGTAAATCATGAGTGAATAATAGGAAAACACAGTTCATGAAACCGGGGAAACATTAGGGCCTTTAATGACCTAAAATTAACTGAAGTATTGGAATAGGGACAGGAAAGAAAGGATAGCAGTAGGGGGCTTTTTTTTGCTGATAGCCAATGGGGATCCAGCCCTGGTACTACATGGCCCCCCACCCCTGCCTATGTACCACCAGATGTGGCCCTAAACACACACACACACACACACACACTCCAATCAAACAAGGTGTGTCCAGTCCTTCCTTGGTAGGTATATGCCAAGCCCCAAGCTTCATTAATTCTTTTCCTTTGTATATGGAAATATGCTTACCATACATTTAATTAATCCATCCTCATATAAGATAAAAATTTCAGTTAAGTATCTGTCGTTCTCTCTCCAACCCAAGAACTACCAGTAAGTTAGAGCACCGTTTCTTGGGCTTAGCTGACCCAGTGCGTCTCGGGACCTTCAAGCTGCCATTAGAGAACATTTGAACACACGCTTCACCACTACATGACATGTGTTCCTTTCCAGCTCCGAGGTTTTATGAAAAAAATAAACTTTAATTCTTTTTCTAAAACAAATCTGCAGCCTGACACTTTGGCATTTTCATTTTTCAATTATGGAAACCTGACTACAGAGAAGATAATATCTTATGTCAAGTAGAAAATGAATCCTGACTCTATTTCTTACATTAGGACACAGACTGACGGGAGAGGAAATTAAATGCGACAGCTGGAGGAAGTGGTGTGAGTTCCACCGAAGCAGGGACGGGCCAGGTCTATCTAGGACTCAGCGCTGAACGGAGACTCCTCCATGCCACATGGGTGTGTTATTCTACACACAAGGGCTGTCGTCTGAATGCAAAACCAGAGAGACGTTTCCTCCCGTTCATGCGCATCTCAGTCCTTGTACAGCCTGCAATGACTCAAGTCAAAGGGACTCTTCATTCTTCAGGAGAATTTCATAATCACTGAGAATAAAATCATCCAGGTGAGAAATGGTCTTAGCGCAGTAGAGGCTGTCGTATGGAGATGCCTTTGTAGCCAAGGAGTGTTTATTTGTGTGTATAAAGTGTATAGAGTGTGCAAACTCTAACCCATTGCAGGATGTCATCTTTGTGTACAGTGCCAGCATCCGACTCAGGACTTGCCAGCTCTCTCAGAAGCCTCTCCACACTCTAGGCCCAACACCACTCTGCTTACTGCATCACTAATGGCTTCTGGCTTCAAAATTCTGCATGCAAATGTCATGATTGTGTTCAGATTTGTGCAGCTAATTAGAAACTGTAGAGTTTCAGTTTTCATTGGAAATGCTTTAGAGTTAACCCAGAATCTACAAAACTGGTAAAAATATTTAAATCATCTAAGAAAAGGTTTTTAATAAATGCCAAAGATCACAAAATTTCAGGGCAATTTTGTATCAGGAATGTAATAAAAGTAAAGGAGTAGTAGATCATGAATTTAAGTTTAGTTATTAAAGTAGAAAATAATGCTTTTTTAGATAATTACTTTCTTATGGACACTATGACCTCATACATTTTCCCTTTGGGTCATAAATAAATTTCTTACATGTAATGCTCTAATTTTTATGACAGGGAATTAGCAGAGTTAAGTAATTATCAACACTTTAGAAACTAAATGGTAATTATAGCTAAAATAATAGATTTCTTACTAATTTAAAACATGTATTTTATATTTGATATTAGTTTTCCATTTTCTTTTGTCATCTTAGAGGCCCACATAGCTAAAAAGAGAAGATATCCAATCACAATGCTAGCATTCATTTATTTTTCCTTTTAATATTCCGTTAGAAATATTTCATTTGATGGTGCATTATATTCATATCTACACCCTAATTATTGCACATTGTTATTAATTTGATGCACTATAGTTTTCTAGTTCATTTTTCTTCAATGTGAAGATCATTTTCTTTGGGATATCAGTAGATATCTCACATGGCAATCAAAAATAAACTTTAATTTTCTTGTATAGGCAAATGTTTAAGCAAAATATGGCAGGTTTTTGTAATACACTACAAGCCTTAGAGTCCTCTCTGTTCTAAACAATAATACTCTGTTTAAAGAAAATCTGTACACAGACTTATGCAAATATCCATAACTCAAGGCATCTGGAAGTATACAAACTTACACTGGAGTAATTGTAAATAGAATTTAATTTCCTGCACTTGGACTGCTTTGTAAGCCCCTGTTCTCCCTTGAATATGCATCTTCCTGTCCCTGTGCTGCCTGGCTTCCTTCAGTCTGGACAAGCCACGTTCTCACCTATACACCCATTTTCTCTCTTGTTTCCCCCCCTAATTTTCTAAACCAGTTTTGTTCAATGAAAACTATCTTGTTTCAAAAGAATTTCCTGTACTTTTCTGGAATTTCATAAATTTTATATGCTAATTTTGTTATTCCTATATCATTGTCCGCGTCTTGGGGCCACACCCAGCTGTGCTCTGGGGCTACTCCTGCCTGCGGGGGTGCAGAGATCTCTCCGGGGTGCCGGAGGCCATAAGCAACATCAATATCAGACTGGACAGTTACGCGCAAGGCAAGCGCCTTACGCCCACGCTATCTTGTCAACCCATAAACACATTTTTTAAAAAGACTTTATCTGTAAGCAAACAAGCAAATAAAATTACTGCGATGCTTGCTGTTAATGTAGGGCAAAGCAGTGTTTTAAAATTTTTGGAAAGTGTTTGCTGACTTATGTCAACAGACACAATAAACTAAATACCTCATCCTAAGGAAATAAGTCAGTAGAAGCAAAACGATATCTGACAAAGATTTTAGGTTAAAGAAACCAAATATATAAGATATATCTTTACATTTAAAATACTAGCATAATAAATTATGACCTGTCAATATAAAATATTTTGTGAAGGTAATCTTTAAGGTACAGTCAATTAGAAAATTATTTTCTAATTTAGTTATTTAAATTGGGCTGGAGTGATAGCACAGCGGTTGGGCGTTTGCCTTTCACGTGGCTGACCCGAGTTCGATTCCTCTGCCCCTTTCGGAGAGCCCCGCAAGCTACCGAGACTATCGAGCCTTCGCGGCAGAGCCTGGCAAGCTACCCGCGCGTATTGGATATGCCAAAAACAGTAACAATAAGTCTCTCAATGAGAGACGTTACTGGTTCCCGCTCAAGCAAATCGATGAGCAACGGGATGACAGTGACAGTTATTTAAATTAGGCTTTTAATTTAGGTTCAGTCTTTTATCTACAAGGCTTATCTGCAGAAAGTTTTCAAAGTATAAACTCCCTGTATGCACTCAATGTTTGTGTAAAAACTTGTGTCTGTGCAAAGAATGCTTATTTGCAATAAAATGTATTCATATTTTAAGCTGCATATTTTGTTGAATGGGCATGACCTAACCTAAGAAGTCCTTCTTGACAGTATTTGACTGTCTGTTGCCTTGCCACCTTTCCAGCAGCTCTTTGCCTTTTTGGCTTTTCGGTGGGTCTCTGGTCTTTCTGACGTCTGACCCCGCTACCCGTAAGGGTCTGAGAGAGGCTGTGCAGGGCCGGGCGAGCATTCACAGACCAGAGAGGCTGTGCAGTGTCCAGGCGAGCACTCACAGACCAGAGAGGCTGTGCAGTGTCCAGGGGAGCGCGCACAGACCGGGGAGCCTGTGCAGTGTCCAGGGGAGTGCGCACAGACCGGGAAGGCTGTGCAGTGTCTAGGCAAGCGCTCGCACACCAGAGAGGCTGTGCAGTGTCCAGGGGAGCGCGCACAGACCGGGAAGGCTGTGCAGTGTCCAGGCGAGCGCTCGCACACCAGAGAGGCTGTGAAGTGTCCAGGGGAGCGCGCACGGACCGGGGAGTCTGTGCAGTGTCCAAGCGAGCTCGCACGGACCGGGGAGGCTGTGCAGTGTCCAGGCGAGCGCGCACAGACCCGGGGAGGCTGTGTAGTGTCCAGGCGAGCGTGCACAGACCAGGGAGGCTGTGCAGTGTCCAAGCGAGCGCACAAACCCGGAGAGGCTGGCTTCCACATGGGTCGAGGAGGAGGCTCCCTGCTGAACCCTGTGACAATTGCTCCTCGCTCCTCCAGCCATTTAGATGTTTTGTCTAACTAACCTTTTTGTTGTGCAAAATTTAAGGCATGATTAAATTGACTACATGACCTGATGCTTTCACTGTAACGTTGTTTTTTTTTGTTTTGCTTTATTTCTTTTTGGTTTTGGGGTGCCCAGGGTGTACTCCCGGCACTGTGCTCACAGATCACTTCTGCTGGTGTTAGCAGAACCACCTGTGGTACCTGGGATCCAACTGGGTCAGCCGGGTGCAAGGCAACGACCTAACCCACGCTCCTATTTCTCTGGTCCTTCTACTAAAACATTGTGATGATGATTTGGTCGCATATATTCGGAAGAGGTACAGAAATATATCCCTAAAACATATGTAGTCATGTAAACATGTCCTTTTCTATTGACGGACAAATATTTACTTCTGATGGGGGTTTCACTGCAGTACTCAGAAGACTGGGGTGGAAGGCGGGGGGGGGGGGGGGGGGGGGAGGGGTGGAATGCCCAGGTCACAGAACCAGTGGGTCAGTGCCCAGTGGGTCAGTGCCGGGATCTAGGCTGTGATGCTTTCTAGGACCTGAGATGCTGGGCTTACTCCGGGCATCCCAGGCTCCGGGAGATTTCAGGGCTGTAACTGATGGGGCTTGGAGCGCCGGGAATTGAACCTGAATCCTCTGCGTGCGGGCCATGCACTCTAAGCCCTGTACTGTATCTCTGGCCCCAACTAAAAATAGTTATTTCTGAACCACAAGTGTTCAATTTGTGTGTGATGCAAGGGACACGCACTATTTTCCACTTGTGGTTATTTATCCTCAATGATTTCAGGTGTTAGCTTTATCATAAATAAAATTCAATTTTAGGTGAATGCCAATGCAGTCATCTCTAGAATTGTTTAGTAATGTTTTTGAGATCTAGCTTTACAACAACGTTTGCAATGAAAACGATTTTGCTTAATCTTTCCTTTTTAAGATACGTAGGTATTTGGTTTCATGACGGGAGGCAGGCATAGAGCTCAGTGGAGGTAGAACACTTGGCTTGCACGTGTAGACCTGGAGTTGATGCCCAGCACAGTGTGAGACCAAAAAAATAAAGAACTGAATGATTGTTTTTTGTTTTTTTTTTTCCCAGTCACAAGGTTGCTGTGTTGGCAGAAATGCAAGGCTAAACTCAAGGAAGCCAGAGTGGAGTGTCACTCAGATTGGCATCACCTTGGCCTGAGGAGAAGCTGGACTGAACAACACTGCATCCAAAATCGCCCTGCAGACTTTTCTAGAGGTTGGTCTGTGATCCTTTCCTTGAGGATTTAGGGAGGCGTTGGCTGGTCCAATTGTCATTAACAATAACCCGCAATGCGTTTTGAAAAGCTGACCCTGGGTGCAACTCGGGGCAGGTATTGGAGAGGAGCAGAGAACCAGGCTCAAAGCAGGCAGGGAAAGGTCAGATGCAGCTTTGACTGAACAAGAGGCTTGTGCTAGGAGTGCTGGTCAGGCTTGGGGTGTGGGGAGCTTTGTGTCCTCCAGAAACCTCAGGCTTTCTGCTAGAGCATGAGGCGGAGGCTGGCCTCTCAGGTGGGAGCGTAGTGGTATTTTGGAACATTTTACTTTAAAATGATAGTAAGAGTTTGAATAGAGCAAGCATCCCACTAGTTCAATATATGCAAATATATGTAAATAATATTTATTTTTATATTACTGTAGGTCTCAGAACAAATGCATTGTTGTTGAAACCCTTGTGGATTTTTAGAGGTGAAGCTTTTTAGAGGTAAATCATGTTTAACAATCGTTTTCATAAGAGTAATGAGTATTAATCTTTCTGTCTAATTTAGTGGTTTGATTCTGCAAGTGAGTCACCTTTCCAAGGACCACTTATATATGATAAAATTGCTTACTTAAGAAAAGGAAGATCTATTTGAGCTCACTTTGACCGGCCATCCCACTCATACTTTCAACTTCCGAAAACACAATGACCTTTCTTCATGCATACAAAAGACTGTCTGCTATTTCCATTTTATTATCCATGTCCATAACCATTGAAATTCAAAGATACAGTTACTGTTTTCAAATACGCAGGGAATGGAATGCAACCAACACCTAAGATAGCAAGGAAAAGAGATTTGAATTTTACTACTGAAGTTTACTACTTCAGATAGCATTTAGACATCTGAAGACAGGGTCTATTTTATTATGATACACATTGACTACATTGGCACTGACTACCCTACCTCAAATCCCTTGAAACCATTGAAACTCTGAGGGAAAGATTGGGAATAGAAGATTATTACTAGCGAACTAGAAATGGGCAGTAATGTCTCAAACAGAGAATGCAAAAGAACTTGACAGTAGAAGAAATAGATGATGGGAAGATCTGAAGTAAATGATGGACCAATGAAGACACAAAGGGAGAGGGAAGATTTTAGGCAAATCATTGGGAACTTGCTTACTTTAAGGAGGGCATCTAGCTCATCTTCAATGGGAGCAGCCGATTGACACTCCCTTATCCCAGACTTTCATGGAGCTGCAGAGGAGGCATTTTTCTCAGAACCAGACCCTCAACGTGACAGTAGAAGCCAGACTGCTCAGTTGGACTGGAGAGAGTACAGGCTGAGAAATAGTATAACCGTGTGAGTGACTGAAAAACTTAGAGCCAATGAGTAAGTGTTTTCTACGCTTAGAAACAATAACACATTTATTTTTAACTTAATAATAATTAATTGGGCAAAATTAGGAAGAATGTTGGATATTGAGATAGCTCAATAGGCATACTTGGTTCATGTATGTGTATGATTCAGACCCAACTGTAGAAGCATGGAGTTAGGTGACAGAGAAATCAACAAAATTAGAAGCACAAGTGATAATGCCACCTACTACAAATACTTTACAAATTTATGTATCAAAATATTTTGTAAAACAATCCCAATAGTGTTAGGTCAAATATATATCTATAAAAGGAAAAGTATGTCCATAATAGATCCATGTTTACATACACATATATGTTTGTTACATGTGCCATTTCTTTCATTTCTTTAAAATGGAATCACCTTGAGGTACACAGTTCCAAACTTGCCCATGATTGTGTTTGCAGTTGTACAATGTTCCAACAGCCAGTTGTAACATCCCTTCACCAGTGCACATTCCCGTCATCACTCTCCCAACTTTCTCTCTTGTGTCTTCCCCCCAGAACCTGCCTATACTCTCCTCCTCCCGACCTCCTCCTCCTCCTCCTCCTCCTCCTCCTCCTCCTCCTCCTCCTCCTCCTCCTCCTCCTTCTTCTTCTTCTTCTTCTTCTTCTTCTTCTTCTTCTTCTTCTTCTTCTTCTTCTTCTTCTTCTTCTTCTTCTTCTTCTTCTTCTTCTTCTTCTTCTCCTTCTTCTTCTTCTTCTTCTTCTCCTTCTCCTTCTCCTTCTCCTTCTCCTTCTCCTTCTCCTTCTCCTTCTCCTTCTCCTTCTCCTTCTCCTTCTCCTTCTCCTTCTCCTTCTTCTTCTTCTTCTTCTTCTTCTTCTTCTTCTTCTTCTTCTTCTTCTTCTTCTTTCTTCTTTCTTCTTCTCCTCCTCCTTCTCTTTCTTATTGTTTTTCTTATTCTTCTTTCTCTCTCATGTTTTTTCCCTTTATAGTGACTGTGGTTTGCAATGTGGTACTAAAAATTTATCATATGATATACTTTTATTTCCTTTCAGCATCAGTTCTTGTCCAGAATGACCATTTCCAAAATTATTGTTGTAGTGGTCCATTCTCTGTCCTAATTGCACTTTCCCACAACTTGTGTCAAACTTCCTACTATGAACACATCTTCCTGGTCCTCTTTTCTACATCTTTGGACATTAATATCCTATTATGATATTTTTGTTAATATCCCACAAATGAGTGTCATCATTTTAGCCTGTCCCTCTCCAACTCATTTTACCTAACCTGATACTATGTCCACCTATGTTTAAGCAAATGTTATGACTAATTTTAATTGCTGCATAGTATTCCACTGTATAGATGTACCATAGTTTCTTTATCCACTCAACAGTTCTTGGGAACCAACGTTGTTTCCAGATTCTGGCTATTGCGAATAGTGCTGCTTGCAATGAACATTGAATACAGATGGATTTTCTGCAGTGTGCTTTGCGGTCCCCAGGGTATATTCCCAGGAACTCTATTGATTGGTATATGGAACCTCAATTTCTAATATTACAAGGAATGCCCATATTGGTTTCCAAAAATACTGGACTAGTCGGCAGGCCCACCAGCAATGTATGAGAGTTCCTTTTTCACCACATCCATGCCAGCATTGGTTGTTCTTGTGTTTTTTAATGTTTTCATTTTTGTGGTATGAGATGATATCTCATTGTTGTGTTAATTTGCATCTCCCTGATGCTTAGTGATGTAGAGCATTATTATGTGCCTTTTGACCATTTGTAGTTTTTCTTTGAGGAAGGTTCTGTTCATCTTTTCTTCCCACTTTTAATGGAGTTGGGTGGTTATTTTCCTTCTTAAGTTCTACTGGTGCCTTACATTATATCAGTGATATTCACCCCTTATCAGATGGATGTTGAGTAAATAGTTTTCCCATTCTGTGGATTATCTTTGTATCCTGGTATGACTTTGTTTCATGATAAAGCTGGCATATCAAGTCAGTGGAAAGATGAGTTGTCACAGTTATAGTGATTGTGTAGGTGGAGGTTGGTGGGAAGGAACCTGAAGACATTGGTGGTGGGAAAGGTACACTGGTAAAGGGATGGGTGTTGGCAATTATATGACTGAAACCCAATCATGAAAATATATATTTACATGCTATTAAAATAATTGCGTGCATCAGGAGAAATATGAACTTTCAAAAGAATGAATCAAAATTTCAGAGACTGTCAGAGCTCAGAGAAATGAGTGACACTATTAAATTTGCCTTAGCAGAAGAATATCTGCTATCCCAGATAAATCTGCAAGTTACTTTTCCCCATTTGAAAGGCATTACAGAGTTTATGTTCCTTTTTTTCAAGAGGTTTCCCCATTTTGTTTTCAGATAGAATTCTTTAAGACTGCCTCACAACAACTACTGTGTAATTGCCTATCAGATGCACTGTGCAATAACTGATTTATATCTCTCTGATTCCACAAAGAAAGTTGCCTCCTTTCTTTATTACCCTATTCCATGTTGCACCTAGTAGAACCTTGATAAGCTTTGGCTGAATGGGTTCATGCCTGTGTGAATTAGTTAATTCCCCAATAAATTCAATCAGTGGTAGCTGTCCTTCAAACTCCCTAGAGAAGTTGAAACCCTGAGCTTTGTTTATCTACACGCTGCTTTATTAGAAGCAGATATTCCAGTCAAAGATAATCTTGACTGCGGCCGCTCTGCATGGCTTGGAGGTAAGAAAGCAGTGCAAATAAGGTGTGATTTTTAGCTGCTGCCTCGTCTTCACTCAGAACTCCAAGAACAGGGCTGACATCCCGTTAGATGATTTAGCCTGTGCAGTCACAGGCTGCGGTTGACCTTTACATGAAAGGAAAGAGAGAGTTACTGTGGCATTTTATCAGAGCAGCTCCAAGAAAACCTTTATCCTTTCTCGATTCGGTAATTATACACCCGGCAGCGGCAGCACACATAGGTGTCCCTCCCACGGCTGGGAAGTCACTGCTTCATTGTTGCATAAGTGATTGCTTCCTCCCTAGTCACCACCACACCAGCCCGGGCTTCTAAATATAGAACCTTGATAAAAGCCCTGATTTATAACAATTTGCTATCTACGTTTATTTATGTATCTGCTAAGGCTAAGGGTGTGATTATTTGTTATGTTCGTGGAAAAGGAAGAGCTATGGCTAAATAGGAATCTATTTAACCTGTATGATTAGGCTTCAGTCTTGGCAGGGCTAGGATTAATTTTATTTACCGTTCCCCAGTGAAAAATAATCATTTGTTAGCTGGAACATAAAACTGAACCTTTAAGGTACTTTGGAAATCCATATATATCTTCACATCTTCTTTCACTTTGGACACAGCGTGACAAACATGGGGAAGGGATTTTGTGCAGCAGCAGCACTTTCCTTAGTGATGCAGACAGAGTGAGATCCAGTCCCTGTCCTGAAAAGGGGTCACGGAGGAAAGTCCCTCTTGCTTCTTCACGTGGCAATGACCAATGTCTGTGTATTTATTTATCTATTAACATTGTTGGGGGCACACCTGGCGATGTCCAGGGATTAATGCTGGCTCTGTGCCCAGGAGCCACTCCTGGCAGTTCAGAAACCATACAGGGTGCCCGGTGCAGAGCTCAGGTTGGTCACATGTAAGGCAAGTGTTGTACCCTCTGTACTATCACTCCAGCCTAATCTCGTGCACTTAGACATTCCAGCGTTCTAACCTCTGGATAAAGTTACCTTAGTTCACAAGTTTCATCTTGAGAATTTTCTCTTTCTTCCACTCTATCACATCCCTTGACACTTAAAGAACTCCGAGTCTTCAGAAAGTGCCTTGACTTGATTTTCTTCCTTATTGTTGCAGCTAAACTCTTCAAAGTGAGTGCCTGAAACCATGTGTCATAGGTTAGGTCCTTACATCTGAAAGATGCACCTTTACTCACCTGCATCCTTAAAAGACATCTGACTGCGCAGGTGAGGTTTGGGATACCTCTTTGGTCCTATGAAATCTCCATGTACTCCCTGCAGTTAGGTCTCATTTTATCTCTCTCTCTCTCTTTCTCTCTCTATCATCTATCTATCTATCTATCTATCTATCTATCTATCTATCTATCTATCTATCTATCTATCTATCTATTACCCCCAGGGATATTTTTCTTAGATCTATCCAGAAGGGACACATGGTTTTCTCTTAGCTACATTAGTGGAATGATAAATGTTAATTGATAAGTAAAAAATTTGCTAAAACTCCATGTAGAACATGATATCAAATGAGGTGTTTATTTAATGACCCTTAATAGAACTCTTGACTTGGCCAAAACTATTTTCCTTATAAATATGGGTGTATGTGTGTGTGTGTGTGTGTGTGTGTGTGTGTGTGGCCTTGAGTCAGATGTTTGCCACATCTTTCTGCTAAGAAAGTTTGTATATTTTTTCAATTATTCTTTATAAATTCGCATCCCATTCATGACCTACCCTCATCAGCTAAAAAAAAATAAAACATAGTCACCAACTCTATAACTCAGTTGCTGTTTGCTGCTAAGACTCCCTTCCCAACAGTCTGGAGCACTTCAGAAACCAAAGGTCCTCAGGACCCCCGGAACACCTCTATCCAAGGACGCTCTCACTTGTAGATGCAAGTAAGTGACAGATTGAAGATGTTGTTAATCTGGATTATCTGGAGGTCACGACGAACGCAGTCATTATACAAGTCAGGCAGGAAGTCTGAGTTGGAAGAAGGAAAGAAACAGGAAGCAGAGCAAGGGGTGGAGAAACAGTGCCTCGGTGGCAGGCTTGGTGAGAGCCCAGCTCCACGCGGGGAAAGAGTCAGAAGGCACACAGTTCTGGAGCCCCCGAGGGGGTGGGGTGCCAGCTCCTGGGATTCTGCCTTTGGGCTTCAGATGGCCAGAACTTCCTAAGAAGACAGCTCTCTGTTTGCTGTGAAGCTTGTGGGAACTAGATACAGATGACATGAAAATGAAGGTAACTCGAGCAGCCGCCGGCCTCCCTTCTTTCTTCTCTTGAGTTCATTGTCCACAGCACAGCTGGAGGGATATTTAAAAAAATCTTAGCAGGATCATTTTATTCCCCTTCTCCATGTTGAATCCTGTAATATTCTATAGTCTCTCAGAAAATAATGCAATTTTTGGCCTTAGTGTGCTCAGTTTTATTATCTAGGACTTTTAAATTTTCTACTCATGGTTTCACAATCCTTTCTGTCCTTTAAAAAAAAGAAAAAAATGTTTCAGCCTTAGTGTCTCTGTCCTCATGGTTCTATTTTTGCACAGAACATGCTTCTGCTTCAGATGGGCTCATTCTTGTTGCCCCAATGCCATACAAGGACACTTCCTTAGAACTCCCGGTCTTCATCTTCACCGGCCCTGTCACTTGATAGCATTGCTTTAAAATAATTCTTCCTTGATACCAATTGTCACTATCTGGAAGCATATTGTACATTTTCGTTACTACTGTTTCACTTTCTACCATTTACTGCTCAAATATAAGTTCCCAAAGACCAGGACCTGAATCTATTTGATTTAGTGCTAAATTCACAAAACAGAATAGTATCGCACCCTCATAACAGCTCCTCAATGAAATACTGGTATGGTTGATGCTTTCACATTTGGTACTTTCTCTTCTCATTATGTTAACTGATTTAAGTGGGTAGTTCCCCTAGAAAATTGTAGAGAGAAGAAAACTGCTAAAATATTCATCTGTTGGAAATCCCAGCATTGCTAAATATGCAGCCCTCTGTACAGAGAAGGCTGATGGAACTCTGGAGAGCAGTGCCTTGGTTTTCTCCACATTCAGGACCTGGCTCTGAGAAAACCACCCGCCCTAGACCTCCATGTGTGAAGACACCTCAGAACAGAGCAAACAGTTTAATAGAGTCATTCTGAAAAAAATTGTGAATACAGTCCAATTTTTTAAAAAAATTGAATCTGTTGCTTTTGCAAGTATTATTTGATGGCTGAAGACATCTTTGAGGTAAAGATCTTGGAGCAGGCTGCCTACGTTTTCCTCAATACACTTTATAGATTATGGTCTGATCTCAAAATCATTGATCTACTTTGAACTGACTTTTGTGTAAGGTGTGACATACTTATCCAGATTTAATTTTTTCACAGTAGGTTTTTCAGTTTTTCCAGCACCACTTGTTGAAGAGAATGTCCTTACTCCATCCCATGCCCTCAGTTTGTCAAAAATTATCTTACCATAAGTGTGAGGGTTTGTCCTCGTATATTCTATTCAGACCAATTGGTCAGAGAGCCTGTCCTTATTCCAATACCACACTTTTTTGATCACTATAGCTTTATAGTACAATTTCAAATTAGAAAATGAGATTGAGGGGCTGAAGTGATAGCACAGCGGGTAGGGCATTTGCCTTGCATGTGGCCGACCTGGGTTCAATTTCCAGAATCCCATATGGTCCCCTGAGCACGGCCAGGAGTAATTCTGAGTGCAGAGCTAGGAGTAACCCTGTGCATTGCCAAGTGTAACCCAAAAACAAAAGAAAAAAAAAAGAAAATGAGATTCACCGCCATTTCTTATTTTTCAGTATGCTTTTGGAAATTCAGGTCTTTTGTTATTCTATATAAACTTTGATGTGAACTTTTTCTATGTGGCAAAAAGAGCTTGAACTAAAACTGAAAGGTAGCTCACTGAGTGGGAGAAATATATGTATTCAACACATTGTAAAAATGGTGGACATCCAGGATATATAAAGTACTGACAAAATTGACAATAAAAAATCCTAACCCCACCGTGAGGCTGGAGCGATAGCACAGCAGGCAGGGCGTTTGTCTTGCATGTGGCTGACCCGCATTTGATTCCCAGCATCCCATATGGTCCCCCAGCACCGCCAGGAGTAATTCCTGAGTGCAGAGCCAGGAGTAACCTCTGTGCATCGCTGGGTGTGACCCACTCCCCAACAAATAAAAAAAAAAATCCTAAAACCGCAGCAATACAAGGGGGTGTAAATAAACAGTGACTTCTCTGAGAAAGATTAACAGATGGCCAACAAGTGCATGAAAAAATGCTCATCGCCACTTATTATTTGGTAAATCTAAACCGAGATAACAATGAGATACCATCTCACAACAATGAGAGTGGCACATATCAAAAATACTGAAAACAGTTTGTGTTGGCAGGGTGAAATAAGAACTCTCAAATACTGCTGGTGGGAACATTTTCTGGATCAACCCATATTGAAAACCCAGTTATCTTAGTAAATTAAAAGTTGAGCTGCTATTTGACCTAATAATTCAATTTTGAGTATCTATCACTATGACAAAACTATTCACCCAAAAGGACATATGCATACCATTATTCATTATAACACTTAGTACAATAGCTGGGACTCCATGCAAGGCTGTTTTCACTCGGTGCCCCAGAAGGGGCGGGTGAGAACCCTCCAGGCCCCAGGGGACCCAGCCTTCCATTCCCCAACCACCGCCACGCTCCAGGCTGCTTTCCAGATCATGCGGCACTTTATAAGACACTTCCTACCCATTTTCCATAATTACCACACCATATTTGTAAGTATGATTACACAAAAAATCATAGAGAGTAATAATATATGCATATATATGTATACACACATACATATATGTATACACACACACACACACGCACACACACACATACTTCTTGGAAAGCCCAGCAAGCTACCAAGAGTATCCCTCCCGCACAAGCACAACGTGGCAAGCTACCCATGGCATGTTAAATACGCCCAAAACAGTAATGATAGGTCTCATTCCCTTGACCGTGAAGAAGCCTCCAATCATTGGGAAAAATAAGTAAGGAGAGGCTGCTAAAATCTCAGGGCTGCGAGAAATAGAGACGTTACTGATGCCCGCTCTAGTAAATCGACGAACAATGGGATGACAGTGATACAACAGCTAAGATCTGGATTCAACCTAGGTGCCCAATGACAGATGCCTGCATTCTGAAGATATGGTATATATACACCATATGGTCTGCTACTCAGCTATCAAAAACAATGAAACCATGAAATGGATGAAACTTCACATGGATGGAACTGGAAGATAACATGTTAAGTGAAGTAAGCCAGAAGAAGGAGGAAAAGTACAAGATGACTTCACTTAAATGTGGCATTTAGACTAACTGGAGGAAGGAATGCAGTGTTTCAAAGTGGGGACGCCTAGACACGCTGGGCCCCAGAGTACAGGGAAGAGACGGAAAGAAATTGAGGGGAAAAGAAGAGATAGACAGGAAGCAATGAGGAACAGAGGTCAAGGGGTCCCAAGTACATTGATGATGTAAGTGAGAGGTAGAACTAAATACCCAAACCTCAGAACCATCAGCACACAAAGCAAGAGATGCAAACTTCAACAGTCAGTCTTAAAAATGTGTCTGTCAAGGTGCCAGGGTAGGAATGGGAAGTGAGTGGGAAATAATCTGGGAACCTCGGAGATGGAAGAAGACACTGGTGGTGGAATTGGTGCTGAAACGTATATAGTTAAAACCCAACTATGAATGACTTTGTAAATGATTTAAAAATAAGTTTTAAAGGTTTTATTTTTGTTTTAGTTTAGGCAATATGGCTATAATAGTATTACACTTTTAGTTCTCATGTACACGGTGTCCTGGACTGTCTTTAAGAAAGTGATTATAGCTTAGCTCATATGTGTTCAATATTCTTAACATTTATGGTGTGGCACGTGTAGTTCCCTCACCAGTAGAGTGAACAAAGCCCTCTATCGGTGCTCTTGTGCCATTTCCAGCCTGTTTCTTATACCTGGATTTGTTTTTATTGTGGATGAAGAGTGGAGGATTTATCAAAGGTACTCAGGACCCAATCCTTACCTAAGCATTTCTCCCCCCATTATTATTCTCTTTTTCTATACACACCTAAGATTTTTCTGAATGGTTCTTTTCATTATAGGGCCCGGGAACCCAGAAGAAATGAGACATCTGAAATGAGAGTGAGTTCCTCTTCTTCTCACTGAAATGAAACCATGCAAATTTGTTCTCTGCTCATATAAAGTGAGCTTTGTCTTTGAGGTGGAAACAACCCCGGCATTCTCAAAATTACTTGGTCATATTTGCTTCATTTCTCTCTGTTTTCCACATTCTACATTTCCTGCTTTAGAAATGAGTCAATAAGCTTTCACTATTTTAGAAATTATAGTCCAAATAAAATATTTTCTGACCCCCACAGAACAGCAAAGGGTGTGCTTCATTTCTACAGAGAGTACTTTGTAAATTGGAAACATATCAGTGATGATTATCAAGGAACAGTTTTTAAAATGCTCTTCTTTTTACAGAGCCCAGCAATTCTTCTTTCAAAAAGACATTAACCAAAAGCAATGCTCTGAAAATGTCATTCGGAGCATGCAATTGAATTAATTTATTTGTTTTATGATATTTTACAGTTAGTCATGTGAGAGATTTTCACTTTATTTTTTTCGTCTGCTCATTTAGATAACGCTTTTAACTGCCATAAATCTCAGCTACAGTGGTAAAGAAACTGCACAAGAATACCAATAGCCTCTAAATATAGTGTGCTAATAACAAGTAGGGCTGACTACTCATTGTATCTTTCATCTCAGCAGTCGTTTTCCACGCCAAGTATAAAGTCCTCTCCTCTGACAGGTAATAATAGTATTGTTATATTCAGTGTAGCAGATGATACATTAGGCAAAACCCTATTATCAACTTGTTAGGAGAAAACTTGTATAGTCTTCAACAGAGGCACATTTGAAAGTTTGGTTATTAAGTGGCTTAAATGGTGGTTAAATGTCTGCTGTGTATTTTTCACAGAACATTGATTCTTGGGGAAGATAAATCTGCATATCTTTTTCTTATTTCTTGCAACTCAGTTCAATCTATGGGTGGACCAATGCACTCGGACATTTTGTCCTCCAAAAAGTAATTGCACCCAATCTAGGATGTTGAATTACTTAACATTTTTCATAAGCAGTAGGTTATCTCCTTCTGAATATTTCTTCCACAACCATGAATAGAACAATCAAAGCTTTCAAGAAAGAGTTTGTTCTAGACATTATTTTTCAGGTGCCTGAAAATCTAGAGACCACTCATCACCAATATCAGAAACACCTTTCTGAGGTCCATTAGCAAAGGGTTCTGGTCTAGGGGAAAAAATTTCCTAGAATTAAAGTTTTAATATTATACTTCTCCAAGAACTTTTATCCATAAAATAAAGATAACTCTGCTATATTGTAATAAAGATGCATGTCTTATTTTTCATTCCCTTAAGGTCAATACAACTTTCATATTAACAGGAATCTAATCATGGAGTTTTAAATGTTTAGATCTACAGTTTTGAAATCTTAATTTGAATAATGTTGCTTAAGTGTTCCCTGGAAATATTTGAGACAACTTCACTAATGATTATACATGCATAAAGAGCAAGTGTTGATAAATGTTGCACAGATAGAATTCAAAGCATTCTTCCAGAACTAATTTGTACTTTATTTTAAAGAAATGTAGATAATTTCTAGACAAAAATAATGAGAGCTGTTTCTTTAATCCTTCTCAATTCTACTTCCTATCTTCACGCCCCAGGTGCTATCACTATAATCACTTTTGTGCTCTTTTTCTAATGTTGCTTGTATTTTCTAAGTAACAGATGCATGTTCGATTTGCATGTACCTATAATTGTACTGAGTATCTATTAACGGTATCTTTGAAGACAACACTCACACCCTCCTGTTCTCATTCCACACTGTGCAGGTGATACCTTCGCACATTGTGCCACAGATATCGGAGGATTCACTGACGTGACTACCGAGTATTACGTGTGTGTGCAGCATCACAATTTAGTCGCCCCTTCACTTTGCACATGTTGCTTGTTTCCACTTTTCCAGCAGTAGAATCAAACTTACAGATCCAAACATTCATAAATAAGAAATACTCGTTATTCCAGATCACTGCTTATTCACAGAGTGCATCTTGGAAACCAAATTTAAGGTATCTATAAATACTGTCTTCTCTGTATTCTGGTAGGTTAGGTAATAAGATCACAGTCACGTTCAAGTTCTGGAGTTGATGTACAGAGTTACTACCAAAAGCTACTGCCCTCTCTGTCCCGTTTCCCTCGGGTACAATGTCCCTTTCCCTCAAGCATCCCCAACCCTGTGGATTCCTGGCTATAGTGGGAGTGGCTGCTGCTGCCTAGCTTTGGGTTCCTTGGAAGCCTCCACTCACTTCCCCTGTGACCTCTCTCCCCGCTCCCTCCTCCTGGCTGCTCAGGACTGTATTGGAGATTTATTTATCTATCTATCTATCTATCTATCTATCTATCTATCTATCTATCTATCTATCTATCTATTTTGCTTTTTGGGTCACACCGGGCGATGCACAGGGGTTACTCCTGGCTCATGCACTCAGGAATTACTCTTGGCAGTGCTCAGGGGACCAAATGGGATGCTGGGAATCGAACCCAGGTCAGCCTCGTGCAAGGCAAATGCCCTAACTCTGTTCTATTGCTCTAGCTCCTTGTATTGGAGATTTATTATCTATGCCTATTGTCTTTGAAATCATATCAATTTCTAAAATTTCATCTCCCAGGAAAACAGCCTGATTTGCGAGGTAACGGAGCAGGCCAGTCCCTTGGCATAAGTGTCTCAAAGTTTCGTGCCTATTGCACATTCAGACTTGCCTAAACCGAGGAGGTAAGAAGGACTCCCCCTCATTGCTCCATTCACTGTGTATGAGAGCTCAGGGGACAAAGCAGAGTGCTTCTCTCTCCTGGGAAGGGTGATGTGTATACCTGCACCTCCTTCTGATCGAGGCCCTCGAGGCCCGGGGGTTTGCTGTTGCCACGTTTGCAATTCCCCTGGCCGGGAATCTCCACACAGCTGGGGACCATCTTCATCACCCTCATCCCTCCCGGATGCAGTTCAGTATCCTGCACCTTTGTCTAACACTGCACAAGTAGCTATTGACTTCCTTCACTCTTTCATCAAATATTTGCTGGGTGTCTGCCAGCGATTTCAGATAATGAACCCTTAATAAAGAGCAAAACAGGCAAAAATATCTGCTTTTGTGAACTTGGCATTTTGGTGATGAGAGTTATTACTGATTTTTTAACAACTTCTATGTTTCTTAGCTGTCTATGGATTTTTCCCATAACAATGTCAAAATCATATTTTTGAGTTCTTCAAAATATTCAGCTGGAATTTTAATTAGAACACTCACTGTCACTGTCATTGTCATTAAATTTATAAATTAATTTGAAGTCAAGAGATATTTTTATCAAAGATGTCTAATGGACTTTCAAGAATATTTTCTGGTCATTTAACTCAGATCACCTTCTGCACTTTAATAAATAATTATTATTAAGCATTTAATTTTGTTTATTCTGACTATTACTTTATATTTTTACTATTAACAAATTGTAAGTTGTTATCAATTATTCCTATCTCTAGTAACTTTGCTAAAGTTTTATTAATCACTGAAGGTTTTCTGATGGATGATTGTGTTTATGGCATCTGTAGAGAGATAGGGTTATCATCTAACCCTATAATCATAGGGTTATCATCAGTGTTTTATCTCTTCATTGAAAAATCATTATATTGCTTAATTTTCCTTCTTTTCTCCCTGTCTTTCTCATTTACACCATCAGCTAGTAATTGTATTCTCTGTTGAATGGTGGTACAAATGTTTATCTATTCTGCCTTTTAAGGGAAATAAGCTTATGATTCCTCCATTAAGTTTTATATTACTGTAAAATTTGAAATATGGCTTTAACCTTTTTTTCATTCCTAACATGATGAGGATTTTTATAAGTCATAAATATATATTGAACATTTTTAAATGCTTTCCCTGAATCTACTAAGATAATTATATGGATTTCCCCTTAAGTCTGGTAAATTGCATTGATAGATTATTTATTACTGAACTATATTTCCATTCTTGAGTAAATACTACTAGATCATAATTTATTTATTTCACACACTGTTGGACTTGAACAGTCAATATTTTATTTATATCTGCATATGTGAGTTAAATAGACCTGTGCTTTTAGGTTCTGCTCCTGTACTGCTCTGTTTGAATATCAAGATAATATGGTTATCATACAATAAGCTGATCAAAATATTAAGGATTTCTGTAAAAACACAGTTCTACCTATGTTTCAATAGAAAAACTATTCAATTGTGCTGTATTTTGATCCTACAAAATAAATGAAGTTTTCTTCACATGTATCATAGAAATTTCTGTGGGTGAAAATTATGGAATAATTTATGGGCAATAAAATTGCCTGCATGAAATTATGAAATTTAAAAAATTTTAAATGAAATATAACCAAAAATAACTTCCACTAAACTTATACTGCCAACAACAATTTTAAGGTTCTTGCTTCTCCTCCTATGTCCACGTGTAAAGAACCAAAATGGATTTAAGTCCAGAAGATTGGTTCAAAATGGACTTTGACTCAGCTGTTTGCCCTGGAATGAGAATACCCACATTGACTTAGCTTTTGAACTTGACTCAGTTACTTACAAAGTTATTAGGAGAATTAAATGAGTAATTGATGAAGAATTTTGAAGAACTTGTCACTGTCACTGTTGTCCCTGTGTTCATCGATTTGCTCGAGTGGGAACCAGTAACATCTCCATCGTGAGGCTTGTTGTTACTGTTTTGGGCATATCAAATACACCACAGGTAGCTTGCCAGGCTCTGCCCTGAGGGCGAGATAATCTTGGTAGCTTGCCAGGCTCTCTGAGAGGGGTGGAGGAATCAAACCCGGGTCGATGATGTGCAAAGCACATGCCCTACTCACTTTGCTATTGCTCCGGCCTTTTAAAGAACTTAATATATATTATTAACATTAATTTTCTAGTATCCTCTTCACTGATATGCAACTAACATTTTTAATTTTCAAAGAGATTAGTGTCCTTGCATTTTTTTCCTGAAACTATACAAAAATGTCTTCCTATTGGATATGCCAAAATCAGTAACAATAAGTCTCACAATAAGAGACATTACTGGTGCCCGCTCAAACAAATCAATGAGCAACAGGATGACAGTGACAGTGACAGTGATTGAATTAGTCATTGTTTAAACATGAAGTACGTGTGCTTTATTTAGTACTACTTATCTCTAGGTTGCCAACAGTATTCTTAGCTAACTTGGGCTTACGGTTTAATGATCAAATTCCTTTTCAATTCAACAACTTTATATATGCAATGAAATCTATCAAATTTTCTGTTATGACTTATTTATACTTTATTACATTATAATCACTATAATGTAATTATGTTTTTTGAAATTGCTATTGTTTTGTTACATTGAATTCCTAATAAAACTGAAATTAAGTTTGATTAAGTGATAAGGTAGAGATCTAAGTTTGTTCTTTCCCAAGTAGCCAATTATTCCAAACTAATTAGTATATAAACAGAATTCTTTGCCTTACACTTCTTTGTGATATCTACCCTGCACTATTCAATTAAAGTATTTAATAGTTCATTCCAAATGTTGATTTTGTAGCTTTATACTAGCTTTTATCTGGACAAGCCACTGCAACTCAATTGTCAGAAACTTCCAGATGAGGTTCAGTTTTATGTTGTTTCTAAACTCCCTTCAAATGTTTGTATTTTAATAAGGTTTCCATACCACATCCAAGCACTGTTTCACTTCTCTGGGTCATATTTGGGGCTGCTTTGCCTGCAAAGTTCTGATTCTGAAATATAAATAAAACACCAGAGTTGCATGGTGCTTGGGGTTTGGGTATGTTGTGAAGTGAGTGCTTGCACTTGCCTTGGAGCTGCATAAACTTGGGCCCAGGGCTAGAAGCTTGAATGAAGACTTTTCTGTGCTCAGATTTTTCATCCTGGCTCTCCACCCTCAGATCAGACCGTGAGAGGCAGAGCCTGAGCATGCTCCCTTGAGCAGCGGCTAGCTGGGCAGACGTCTCTGAACTGTACTGGACTGTCTGTCCGTGAAAGCATTTCACTCTCATGGCATTTCATTGCTTGTTCTGATGCTCAGAGTTCCCTTGTTCAAGCTTTCTGGTCGAACTGAAAGCATCACTAATATCCTAAAGCTTCTCCTTGTCAGTGTTGGGAAGAAGCATTCCAACCCGTTCCTTTAAATTAAAGGCTCCTTCCACGAGGGAGACTTCAGATCTCCGCAATGATTCTATTTTATTCCTGTTGGCTGTGAAATTCTCAGAGCCTTGCCCACGTCACCCACCATGCCAAATGGGCCTCTCTGTCCACAGCTTATCCAGTTTGATCAATTCTATACTAGCGTTAAGAGGCATCTACTCCTGTCCCGGATTAATCATTACTGTCTTTGGGAGAGCCCTCGAGGGCTCACAATGGCCACTTATATTAAATTGAAAGCTCTTACATTAAGACCCGGAACAATTTTGCACTTTGCTTTTAGTCAACCAGTCTCTTCCCAGCTCCATTTCAGCTGTTGTGATCTGTTTCTGCTAAACAAATTCACTCCCACGTGTCAACCTTTTACTCCCTCTCTAAAGTATGCTGTTCTCTCTTCCAAATCTCTCTTCAAGTCTCTCCTGACTCCTGAAGTATTTATTTCTACACTATACACACACACACACACACACACACACACACACACACACACACACACATATATATACACATACCCTCACTGTCCATTTCTGTAAGTTCTCCTGGATACATCCATGTGGTCTTTTTTTGATTCATTTGCTAAACATTACTCAATAGTATTGAATTCCAGGAGAAATGGAGAAATGCTATCTTTAGAAGGTCACAACACAAAGTAGTAAAGCAAATATTAATAAATCAGTTATTTTTCTTCTCAACCTCTACAAAAAGGAAAACTTCTTGACTCACCTTAGAATGGCACCTTGTGATTATGTGAGTTATGGGCATAGAATATGAATATATCTCTTCCTATAGATATTGTTTTTAATTTACATCTATTATTTTTCATCTCTCATCTACCCATGTATGTGCCCCATGTTTCCGTGTTCACTCACTTTGTTCACTTCTGACATTGTAATCACAGTGAGCTATACATAACTCCTATACAGTTGCAGCTAGCTAACACAACTATAGCTAACTGTAACTATATAGTATATTTCTAAACTTTAAAAAACATAACCCAAAACTTAAAAATAGTATGTGTTCCTTTAATACTTATTAAGTTAGTATGTACTCATTAATATATGGTAACACATTTATAGATTCTATAGTAGTGCATTTTATATACAGAAACTTACTAAATATAGAGATACAATTGGGTGCATTTGTAAGTACGTACAGCTAACGAAAGCTTTTGGCTGTCATTGCTTTGAGTACATGTTAGCCGAAAGTATTGTGAATTAAACCAAACTTAAATTATGTTCCATCATGCTCAAACTTTAGTATCATAAAATGATTTAAAACAATTTATTGGAATTAATCATGGTTAATAAACTGAATCTCCAACATTACTTCCCCCAAGCTTAATGAGTTGTAATTGACATATAACATTAAGGTATATAATGTGTTATTTTGATAATTTTGGATACTGCTAGTGATTATCCCAATAGTTTAGCCTCCATCACATCACATAATTATTTTCTCTCTTGTCGAGAGAACATTTAAACTCTAATTCCTTTGCAAATATGAAGTGCATAAGACGGTATCAGTAACAGGAATATAACCAAATGACATATTCATTTTCTAACAAGAATATGTGGCTCTGACTCCCATATCCTTGATTCTTCCAGTCCCTGAAACCACCATTCTTGCCTCTCTGTTGAGGTGTGGGGTGGAAAGAGGACGTGAGTGTTCTGCCTTTGGGCAGTGATGAGCTTACACGTTAACCAGCGGTCAATGGTCATGATGGCCAGCCTTCAGCTGTGCTGCCGCAACTGACAGTGACTAAAAATCGCCTTTAGACTTTGTGAAAACAAAACAGCAGAACAAATAACACACAAAGAAACAAGTTTAATTTAATTTGCTTTGTGTCCAGAAAATTATTAAAGCATCATTGATCTGTAGACCGCCTGTCTTCCAATGCATTCAGTTACATCCATATAAGAAACCTTGCTGTAACTTCTGCCATTTATCTTTTTCGCAACCCTATATATTTTATGATCACTTCCAAATATTTCATCAATCAGTGCCCTAATGTTGAGTGTATAAAGTTTTTAAAAACAACTTGACGCACTCCCTGGTGCCGGGAATTATTTTGAATGATATTCTTCATCTATTTTATTGTCCCTACTGCGTACTAAGAAAACTTTTCCAAATGATTGATAGCAGAAGTTGAGGGGATGTTATAGGAGGTAAGATGCCTGCCTGGAGCTGGCCCTCTTAGATCCTTTGTACCATACACAGTTCTCTGCAGCATCCCCAGGAGTGACCCCTGAGCTCAGAGCCAGGAGTATGCCATGAGCCCTGCCAAGTGTGATCCCAAACCAATAACAACAACAAAAACAACAACAACAACAATATAATGGCAATTGCTTCATAGTTGTTTAGAATAGTGTTTTTATCAACATTGAGTAAATTTCAAACCCATGATTTAAATGTAATTGATATGCAACTTGATTAGGAAAATGTATTATGAACCAAGAGTTCTGATTAATCAGATGCTGTAGATGTATAACTATGGGGCAACATTTACAAAAGACAAAAGACTTCTTGCAGTGTTTAAGGAAAACCAGTTCAGTTATTTCCCTCAATGTGACACGTAAGTAAGCTATGAGGTGGCTGTTGTGTTTCTCTGTGCTTGGCATCGTCCATTCTTTCGAGTGCACACTTGGGCCAATGGTGAGTGGGAACAGGAGCCTTCCTGAGCTGTCTGCTACCCCTCCCAGAGGGAGAACGAAAGGTCAGAGCCAGATTTGTAGACATAAGGGAGCTCCCAGCTAATCTCAGCAGCAGAGACTTCTGCTCAGGGGAAAGTTCATTGCTAAAAGGAGGCTTATTTGGCCCTGGAGACTGGCCAAAACGGTACTACTGTTTCCATGGATTTTTCTATTTACATATAGAGAAAAACCTAATCCCTAGGATGCTAAAAAGTAATAATAGATTCATTGCACTTAATTTAGCCAAATCTCAGTATTTTGAAATTCTCACAGTACAGGAAGGGAAAGGTGCAGTGGGAGGATGACAGTTCAGTGGGAGGAAGTGTCACACGCACACACACCAAACAACTGAGAGCAAAGCCACAGAGCAGGTCCTGCTCACGGAATCGAAAATGCGCACAAGCAACATTGCGTGCATTATTTAAATAAGCTTCAACTGAGTCCCATAAAATGTATGCAGTAGGTCTATTTTTTTTTTTTGATGATGATGATGATCAAAAAAATCAAAAAGCTACAGTGCTTTTTTTTCTTTTTGGGTCACACCCGAATATGCACAGGGGTTACTCCTGGTTCTGCACTCAGGAATTACTCCTGGCAGTGCTTGGGGGACCATATGGGATTTGGGCATCAAACCTGGGTCAGCCGTGTGCAAGGCAAATGCCCTCCCCGCTGTACTATCGCTCCAGCCCCTACAGTAATTCTATTTTGTTGACAAGAAAGATGAATGCTAAGTAGATTCAATACTTTGCTGCATTTTTGATGGCAGATAAATACCTCATCGGCTGGCCTCCACTCCCTCCACTACCCAGGCACCACCATGCTCCAGGCTGCTTTCCACATAATTGGGCCGAACCTCACGCATGAGTGAAACCCCACAGAACCAGAAAAAGCAGAACTTTGTGACCGTGGACTCCAGGCTCAATGAGACCCAGAAACTAGATCCTCTGTCTGCCTCCTCCAATCTCCAGCACCCCAGGGACCAAACTGAGATGACCCACCCTACCTGTGCCAGATAAATACCTCAATGGCTGACCTCCACTACCTCCACTACCCAGCCAAAAGAGCCCCCAATACAGCAGTGTTAAGAAGGATGAGCAAGGAGAGACTGATAAAATCTCAAGGACAAATTGGACTGCCAAAACGAAGAAGGACTAAAATGACTGCCTGTACTTTCAAAGAATGTACGCTGGTATCAGAAGCATCCATCCAGTACCTGATGATGCAAGCACAGAAGATCAAGTCATTGGTCTGACCGACATCATTGATCTGACCGAAACAAGAAGGCATTGGTCACATCACGCTATTTTCGACACTGGAGAAGAACTGTTAGTCAGAACATGCTACAACAGAGGAGTTAGTGGTGTCGGTGTCCTTGTTAACACGAACTTGGCCATGATCATTGATTCATTCTAATGCCTAACAACCCGAATCAAATGATTATGCTTGGATAGATGTGGTTCACTGACATCAGTTTCTATCTTCATCGTTTACACACCAACAACCAACTACAATGAAGAAGAAATTGAGAAGTTCTACATGGAGATAGAGAAGTTCTATAAAGAAGATTACACCTTCCACGAGATCATTGTCCATGATTTTAATGCCAGGATAGGACAGAGAAGGTAACTGAAAGAACTTCATATTGGGACCCATGGCCTAGAATGAAACGTCGACCATCCATGGTAACTCACAGTTCCAGAAGGCAGAATCTAAACGTTGGACATGGGAGTCTCCGGGTGGACATTTCCACAACAAAATTGACCACGTAATATTAAATCAAAGGTTTTGCCTGACTTATGTCATTGTTGTCCCAAAATTCCGAACGGGATCTGACCACCTCCTTCATGCAAAATTCTTCTTCACAGAGTGGGGATAAAGGACTGCAAAGTACAAGTTTAAGAAGAGACCTCCTAGAATGAACACCAACTGGGAGCTCTTTGGCATTATTGTGGCAATATGGAAAGATGCTGTCATCAACAACATTGAAGAGGAATAAAATCGGCTGGTTCAACACCTCCATGACTCCACGAGGAATGGCTGAGAGTGGGAAAGCCACAAGCAGACGCTTGTCCTTGGAAACTCTCTAGCTCATTCGCCAACATGGTTTGGCACAAAACTCAGGCAATCACAAGCTAACGTCCGAGCTCGCAAAGCTGTGCAGAGAAGGATTAAGGAAGACCTCAAAGAGAGAAGAGCAGCAGTGTTGGCCGATGCAGAAGAAGTCAGGAAAAGTATTCACAGGTTGACGCTCAACTGTCCTTCACCAACTACAAGACCAAGGTGACTGTCCTCCGACGTCCCGATGGATCTATCACATCTTCCAGAAGGGCAATAGAGAGGATTATTCACGACCTCTACTCAGATCTCTTTGACAGCCACGTCCACCTGCCTACATATCATATTCTGAAGGTTTGGATATGTTGTTCCCAGTGTCCTCCCTTCTAAAATCTGACACACCATTTCATCGGTAAAGACACATATGGCATCCGGTCCAGACAAGGTCAGACCAGAACACCTGAAGAATCTGTCGCCAGTACTTGTCAATACACTGGCTTGGCTCTTTACATGCTACCTGTCCGTATGCAAGGTTCCGTCCCAGTGGAAAACAAGCAGTACTGTTCTGTTGTACAAGAAGGGAGACATCCACAACATTGGCAACTATCGCCCAATCTGCCTATTGTCTGTCATCTACAAGCTGTTTACTCGAGTCATCCTGAATGCAATAGGCAGAACACTAGATGAAGGACAACCATGGGAGCAAGCTGGGTTCTGAAAGGACTCAGCACAATCAACCAAATCCACATAGTGACCAAGCTCATTGAAATTTCATGAGAGTTCAAGATATGGCTCTGTCTGATGTTCATCGATTTAAAGAAGGCCTTTGATTCTGTTGAGACTGAAGTGGACATTGAAGCCCTAGTCAAACAGGACACTCAAACTCAAACATCAGGATTCTCCATGAGCTGCATTATGGATTCACCACCAGGATCTCACCATTCTAGGAGGAAGTGATCATTGATGTAAAGAGAGGGGTTCGGCAGGGTGATACCATTTCACCGAAACTCTTTAGTCCCTCAAGACTGGAATAGGAAAGAATGGGAGTGAAAATAGACAACTACACTACCCCTGCTTTGCTGATGACATTGTTCTAATAACACCGAACATTAGCCAAGTGGCACAAATGCTGGCTGATTTTGACCATGAGTGCGGAAATGTCGGACTGCAGCTGAATCTCACCAATATAATGTTCATGAAAAATGAATTAGTCCCTGACATTCCATTTGCTCTCAATGGAAGGAACATCTCCGAATGCAGCAGCTATGTGTACCTGGGTTGAGAACTCAACATGAGGAATGATTTGGAGCCATAACTGTGCAGGAAGAAGAGAGCAGTGTGGAACGCCTTCAAGAGCGTTAAAGAAGTGGTTAAAAAGATGAAGAACTTCCGGCTCTCAGCACATCTTTTTGACTCCACCACTCTTCCTGCGCTAACATATGCCTCAGAGACCTGGGCCCTACACAAACAGGATGAGAACGCTATTAGGGTATCCCAAAGAGGAATTGAAAGAACTATGCTAGGAGTATCATGTTTCACTCAAGTGCGAGAAAGAATCTGGAGTTTGGATCTCTGGTCGAACTCAAGACCAGGGATGCTGTCTTGTTTGCCAAGGCATCAAAAACAGATGGGCTGGACACATAATGTGATTAAGAGATGACTGCTGGACTAGAGCTATTACTGACTGGATTCCATGGGCCATCAAAGACCTCGTGGCCGCCCACCTACGAGATGGTCAGACTTCTTCGTCAAAACCTGTTCCTGGAGGGAGCAGATACCATTGGGCTGCACTAGCACATGACAAGAACGAATGGAGATGTTACTGCCACCCACTCAAGCAAATCTAAGATCAACAGGATGACAAGTGATACAAGTGATTTGATGGCAAATACTAGTTCTAACCATCAGTCCAGTCCATGTCTCTGAAATTTCCTTCTCCAGCACCCGAGTCTGTGGAACATCTGTGAAATGTCTGTGTTCTTCATGATAGAAATAGTTGCTCCATTTTGTAAGTGATGCAATCAAAGATTGGAAGAAAATGGGACTAAGATAAGTGGAGAGTTCTCACTCTCCAGATGGAAAGAACTCATTCGTTTCTCTGTGACTCCGAGCCTAGTGGCTAGATGGGAAGGGAAAAGGTGACTACTCCAAACATGTGTTTCTGATGGGTCCGCCTTGTCATTGGCATAAAATCCCTTTGATGCAGAGAGCCTGTATGGCTGTAGGAGCAGGTGCCTTACCATGAAATAAAATATTTTCCCATGAGTATTTAATTAAAGAACTTATTAAAAATAGACACACTGCTAGTAGAATCCCCAATATGAACCAACCAACCTGAGGAAGAGAGATGCCACACAAGTTTCCAACACTAGGACCCTGATTTCCTGACCCAAATATCTAGGAAGTGTGGGTTGTCGTGGGGAAGCACAATCAGAGTGCAAACTGCATGCATAGAGGAAGAGGCATAATTAATTCAGAGTTTTGTTGGCTGGCATTTTGAAAGCCCAGTGGTAATCTTTGTGTACCCTTTGAGAGCATGATTGCAAACTTGGTTTTAATTACATGTGTTAATATGCTGGTAATAAAAAAAAAAACGAATCTGCTAAATTATTTACAAATGATGAGCTATGGGGAGGGATGCTGGCTTGCCTGAAGAGTGTATTAATGCCAGAAACATAGACTATGGGTCTTTAGTGAGAGACGGTTTCCAAAAACATGAACTTTGTCTTCACACAAGTTACTGTCTCTTCTGTGAGGTCTGTTTGTGGAACTCCATGTAGGATAGCCACACAGTTACCTTGTCTATCACCCACTGAACTGCAAGCTGGTTGGGAGACGGGAGATCTGATTTTGAAGTGACTTGGATCAAACAGAAAGGTAGGTATCCATGCACTTAATCTAAAATACTTTTGGACATTTATTTTATTGGTAAATATTGATTAAAGACCAAATATGCAAAGATGAAAAAAGTTCCCAAATTTTACACAGGGTCTCCAATGAAGTATCGATCCCGGCAGTGAAGGGATCACAGGAAGCAGAGTAAGTTTAGTGGAATCGAAGGAAGAGGGAGCATGTAGCACTGTCATTCCATTACTCATCGATTTGCTCGAGTGGGCACCAGTAACATCTCTATTGTGAGATTTGTTACTGTTTTTGGCATATTGAACATGCCACGGGTAGCTTACCAGGCTCTGTCGTGCAGGTGGGATACTCTCAGTAGCTTGCCAGCGTCTCCGAGAGGGACAGAGGAATCGAACCTAAGTCGGCAGCATGCAAAAAAAATGCCTGACCTGCTGTGCTATCTCTTCAGTACAAGGGACAATAACTAGTAGCTCTCTTTTAAAGTTCCAGTTTTAAGATATTTTCACTTTAAAATTAATCTGTAGCATTACAACAAATGCAATGGTTTACACACAGTTGTAGCTTGATAAATATATTTATTTAATTTATGTAAATTCATGTTTATCCCATGTTTTTCATCTTCAAAGGTACAAAGTAAGGACCAAGGAGAAATACCAGTGTTCAAAGGTCATCTCTGCCACACATAGGGCCCCAACCCTCAAGCCCTAGCCTCACGTCTGTCCTATCAACACCTTTTCACAGGGTCTGAGCCCTCCGACCATTCAACCATCCAGCCATGTTGTATGTGAATCTCTGATACAAACCTTCAGAACCACTAAGACTGGTTGGGACATCTCAACCTGACAAAAGTGTCCAAAGAGGAACAAACTAAAAGCATATTATTTTCTTTACATAATAACTTTTAAGTAAAAATTTAGTTATTTTAGCTGAATCAAGATATTTTAGAAAGAAGACCAGAGATATAGTATAGGTGTTAATTCACTTACTTTGCACATCACTGACTGCTGTTCAGTCTGCAGCATTGCATATGATTGGTCCCCTGAGAATCTTGAGGATTGATGCCTGAGCACAGAGTGAGATCTAATCCCTAAACACAAACAAAAAATAATAATGAAAAAATATAAATTTTGTAAGAGAACTGTCACAGAGGTGATAACACAGTGGAACATGTCTATTCCATGCTCCATTTTTTTCCCTCTTGAATTTTAAATAGGATGCGTTTGGTTCAAACCAAATAAACATCACTCAATAGGTTGAAGCAGGAAACATTTTTGTTGAACCAAGACATTCCAAGACAAGTGGGCGCAATCTCCCATTAAAAATCTAAGTTTTCTTCTGGTCTCCACTTTGCCTTTCTCAGTATTGACTTGTGTTGTGTTCAGGCTGTTAATAAGGGTCTGTTTCTCTGCTCACAACTGATGGGGTACAATTTGTACAAGGGTAAGCCAAAACCAGCTCCCTGGGAAACCTCTCCAAGTCACAGAGACTCTTTTTCTTTTACGTTTTGGGTCACTCCTGTCGATGCTCAGGGGTTACTCCTTACTCCTGACTCTGCACTCAGGAATCATGCCTGGTGTTGCCTATGGGATGCTGTGGATTGAACCTGGGTCAGCCGCGTGCAAGGCAAATGCCCCGCCCACTGTACTATTGCCTCAGCTCCATCGAGACTCTTCTTCAAGCATTTGCCAGCAGATTATTCTCTTTCCTCCCATCTTGGTCTACCTTGGTATGCATCTGTGTGCATGTGCCACTTCACACATACATGCTCCACTGCTAAGCTATAGCACTGCCCTTTTGTCCATAATCATATTCTACATACATTTATCTTGAGTCCATTGCTGTCAAGAATAGGATCATTTCACTCACATAGAGTATAAAGAAGCAAAGCGAGGGATCAGATGATCCCAAGGAAACATCCTTGAGTTACGGTCAGCAGTGATCTCATTGAGCTGAGATCTAATTGATCTCATTGATCTCTGTGTGATCTAAGGGTGCTGGGGTTGAGGACTGTAGCACTGTAGCACCGTTCTCTTGTTGTTCATTGATTTGCTCAAGTGGGCACTAGTAACATGTCCATTGTCAGACTTCCTGTTACTATTTTTGGCATATTGAATACGCCATGGGTAGCTTGCCAGGCTCTGCTGTGCGGGTGGGATACTCTAGATAGCTTGCTGGGCTCTTCGAGAGGGACAGTTGAGGAGAATGAACGGAAGTTGAAATAAAGGCAGAGCGATTCTGGCCCTCTGCAGTGGACAAGTGTAGTGACGCTGCTAACATAGGTCAGGAACATTGGCAGTTTTGTAAAAATAAACAAATAAATTACCCCAAAACAAATAAGTGCAAAGAAGAGCAAATAAGACTGAGGAGCAACAGAGAACTCAGGGACACCTATAAATGGGTGTCCTAAGTTATAAACAGAAACATATCTTTAGCAGTCAGTGGAAAGCAATCCAAGTATGGGTGTGTGTTACTTTGTGCTAAATAAAAGGAAGAATATTTCTTTAAAAGAGTCAGTTCATAACTGAAGGTAGGTTGGGTCAAATGCCCTGGAAGCAAATGGCAAGGAAAGATGATACCTGAGAAATTAGCGGATTGCTGGGTATGTGGCCAGTATGTGGCAGCAGCGGCCATGAAGCAAGAGATCAGGGTGTCACTTACTGGACTTGTTACTTGACACATGAAGTACAAAATTTGCCACATTAAAATAACTAGAAGTTTCTTTTTCTTCACAGGGTTTGGGTCCCCTCCTCTGTCCTTAAACTGCGTGTTGCTTCTCCGCTGTTCCTACAGGAGTGAAATATTGTTCAGACTGTGCTGGGTGGTAAATGTGCTCAGAACATGATGTAATGCTCTTCCAGGAAACAACCAATCCATTTCTGTGACTTTAAATTATACTTGCAATGCCTTCTCTTTGCTCATTTGATAATGTATCTTTTCTCACTTTCCTCTACTCATTAATTTTTCTTCTCTGATTATTCGTCATTATAGTCTATAGCTGTTGTTTAACTCTCTAAGGCTATTTATACCATTTGCATGAAAAATGCTAGGTATAAAATAGTACCCAACAGCAGATGAACCAAACTCACTTTATAATTTCTGATTCATTGTGACTTCTCTTTGGATAATAAATTCATACAAAATGTGCTCCATCACATGTTATAGAGATGTGTAAAGAATAATTTTCTGTGTTCCACTTAAATCAGCATTTTATGCCACGTTATGTTTTTACCCATAAAAAACTTTTAAACTGTTCAGAGGAAACCCAGCCAATATAATACTTTGAAAAAATCAGTTTAATATTTTAATCTTAAATATATATATATGATAGTAAATAGAAGCAGGAATCAATTTATTTTTAATTATTTTCATAACATTTAGGAATTTTCTTCCATAAATCAAGGCATATCTTTAATTATAAAAAGTTGGGTGAAGAGACAGATTTAGAAATTTTAAGACCTGAACTTAAATCCTAAATTATTTTATACCTCAGAACCTTGACACATCTTTGATAAATGCAGCAGTGCTAAGATCTGCCTTTTGTATGCCAACAGGCCTTTGGAAGCATCTGAGAGGACGGTGACTTGAGTTTCAGACACAAACAAGAATGCATTGTGAAGGAGCCCCATCCTCAGGGGGAAAAATGCATATATGTGCACTAAAATTTCTGCATGCACACTTGCACCAGGCCCAATGGGACCTCACTTTTCTCCCCGGAAAATCATTAAATTCTCAAATCCCTTCACAGTCCAATTAGAAGTGGTGCTAAATGCAAATTGGTTTTAAAGCCACTTCACTGCCTTATCAGTAACCCTCTTCTCTTTCCGCTGCACACAGAATCTCCTGCAAACGACAACATGGCAACAGCTCACCAACTTAGCTGATTGTCATGGTCCCTAAGATCCGATGCCCTCCTGCTCCCCAGGCCCCCTGGCACCGTGACTGCAGCCCTGGCACTCTGTAAGGCGCTCTGCCTGCCTGCGCCACTGTCTCTGCTTCCCTGGGACCCCAACCCGCCTCACGCGAGCAGCCCTCAGCCCCTCACAGTCTACTCCCGCGCCTAATCAGACTTGGATACAGACTTGCAGAAATCTTTCCATGAACTTTATTTCTTGGCATACACTAATGATGTTATCCAGTGATCACACTTGAGTGTGGAAATCTGTCGGTCAGTGTCCACGGCTGGGGTTCCCCAGAGTCCAGGCGTCACCATCTGTTTGTGACCTTGCACCTTGGTTTCAGTGACGGGAGGAACTCCCTGCATTCGGAGAGCTGCTGTGTTTATGCAATGAAGGTAGGAATGGACCTCCCCTCCTGACCCACCTTCTCTCTCACTCCCCTCGGGCCTTATTTCCGAATCAGCGGTCTGGATGCAGGGTGGGAAGTGGTCAGTACGGCCCTTCTCCACATAGTTGTTGGGGTCAGTGCAATGAAATTCCCTCACCCAGAGAAAAGAGAGGCGTGGAAACCACTGGGGACTTTCCCCCCCTCAGACCAGACTGGCAAGCCTCACCTCTTCTTATTTTTGTTGATAATAATTAAATATGGGCCAGTGTCCAGCTAGAAGCATACTGGCTGTCCCCTTTGACCAGTAAGAGAGGAAAAATGGACAGCGGGAACACTGGTTAGTTTGAACGTGTCTTTCTCACAGAATTCCGCCCCCTGTGGTGGGGCTGCCTGCTGACCCGGAATAGAGGGAAACACACCAGGGGCCACTGTCCCAGCAGCTAACTCCCCTCACCTGTCTCCACATTCTCTCTCCTCCGGAACCCTCCACTCAGTCCTGGTGGAGAAGTAGAGGCGCCACTGCCCAGCAGGAGGGGGAGGCTGATTCCTGTGTCTGTGCTCTGATCGCCACCGGAGTCAGCTCAGTCTCTGAAGAGAAGGACGGGCATTTCTCCCACCTTTGCTTCTGCTAACAACTTTTTAATTTTCTATTTCTTGGAGGCATCCTATCTGAGAACTGTTCATGGCAGGGGCTCATGCATCCAGCACCCTCCCCCTACCCCGCGTCCTTCCCACACCCAGGTGAGCAGGGCC
This sequence comes from Sorex araneus, assembly GCF_027595985.1. Lineage (NCBI taxonomy): Eukaryota > Metazoa > Chordata > Mammalia > Eulipotyphla > Soricidae > Sorex > Sorex araneus. The sequence continues at coordinate 188,966,078 of NC_073305.1, forward strand.
CTCAGTTACTGGTAATAATCTGAATTGCAACATGCTTCCTTACCAGATATGACAACGGCATCCTCGGATTTCAGCTTCTGAACCTATGACCCCAGGCGCATTTTCAGAAAGACATTTTCCGAAAGTAGTAGAAATGCTATTGCCATTTTCACTAGGAATGGCTGGAAATAAGCAGAGTTCCCAGCAGGACGCTCTTTTCTCTTGGGGTGGGGCCCTAAGCCCGCCTTTGTGACAGTGCCATGCAGATGTTCGGCCGCTCTCTCAGAGAAGAGGACTCTAGCATGGCCCCGTGTGCGGGGAGCCTGGTGTCCAGGCAGCCTGGGGGACACGCACACCGCAGCTGCTCCTCCAAGTCGGGTTCCCACCAGGACAGCAGCCCCTAGTGCTTAGTTTTGTTCCCAAGAAAACATTTTTTTTCTCAATTTTGAAGCTACATAAGGTTCTGACTCTTGAACTGAATGTTTATTTCTCCCCTCGCTCAGCATTTGCACTTTAGCTGGACTGAAGGGGACAGGAAAACACAAGAAAGTCACAGTGATGTATGTTCAGGTGGCACTGGCCCCGGGAGGCAGTTTGGGGACGTGTCCTCTCATTAACCACTTCTAAGTGTGAGCTTCAAATATATCTTATTGTCTTGCTCTTGACTGTGTTTCATGTATAAATGTCCAAACCTGGGCCCTTCCTGATTCTTTCAGGAAGAAAAAGCAGGCTCCCTTTTTATTTTATTTCTTATTGGGCAGGAATTGTTTGGAGTGTTTAATTTTTCCTGGAGTGACAGTTCCCTTGAAGCTAGAGGCCTGGAGAGTGAATAAGGGACAGAGTGTAAGTCCATGCCCAGGGAACTGGGGCCATGAGCATTATTGATTTTTTAAAAATTCTTGCGCAATTTCAAATATTAATGCTTTTAATTTTCTTTTTAAATTCACACTTTTAATGGACACATAAAGTAGAGAATATTGCAAATTCAATAGGTAGTCATCATATCAGGAGGGTTTGAAAGCAATTTTATTTTGAAAAGAAAACCAAGTGAAAAAAAGAATTCAGGGAAAAATAAACATGTTAATTTGCTGACAGCCCACCGGGCTTACCTGTCCTTGCCAACAAACAAAAGCGAGATTTGTGGAGAAGGCAGGAGAAGCACCTGCCAGCAATCAGGCAGGACAGGGTCCAAGCTAGCAGGAATATCTACTTTCAGTCAACATGTATTTCAAAACTAGTGTTAGAAAAAAAATCACAGGATTTTATAGAGAAATATTTCATTTTAGTAAGAACTTGTTTTATTTTGAAGATTCTGAGATTTTTCTTTCACAATTTCTGAAAGAGATATAGATGCTTTGTGCGTATTAGTTTATTAGTGTAGCCTGTTCTACCTCTGCGCCTAGCACACCATTCCCTGGACGTCCCCCGGGTGCGCAGCAAGCTTACACACAGCCCACATGAGGGGTGAAGGTGGGAAAGCAGTTCTGTAGGTTCTGAACGGGAGCCCTGTTGGACCCCGACAGACACAGCAGCCAGCCTGGCCAGTGTGGGCAATGAAGGCCAGCTCAGTTCTGGATTCGTCTCTTTGCATTGGGCATCAAAGAAGCCAAGATTTCCTTTGCTGTAGCACTTCTTTGAGGAAGTCAGACCTCCTGGAAGAGACGGTGGAGAAGACCCAATAGTAGCAGAGATCTTCAGGCCGCTAAATTTTCCAGTGAGGCCTCCGCATGCTGAGATATTTTCCAAATGAGCATTTTTGATCATGCCCAGATGTCACTTCTATTGTCCTCACTGAGTGTGCCAGATGTAGCAGCAGTGCTCGGCGTGGAATCGTTGATTCAGTGCCTACTATGCGGATACTCTTGACCTTAAAGAAAAGGCAAGCCCATTAGTAAGACAGAATGCCAGAAGCAAAAGTTATGGGTCCAAGTCTACTTCCACCAAACTCTGCTTGTTTCCTGGCTGTTGCTGTGAGTAGCCATGTAGGTAGTGGCCAGAGAGATGTGGAATAAGGTCTGCAGAAACGTGGACAGTGAACACTTTCTATTCCAGCCTGTTGAGAATGTTCCCCAGTGATGTCTCGGATCCCTGCTGCCCTTCCAATACCCACCTAATTCACCAAATCACCCTTTTCTTTTTCCTGGCTTCTTCCCATACCATCTTAGTTCCATCCCTCACTTCCTTGCTCCAAAAATTCCCTCTCTCTCTCTTTTCTCTGTCTCTGCTCTCAGGGATTGCCTCACTCTGGGAGATGCACAGTACATTTTTTCATTCAATGTTTTATTTCATCCCAGATATTGCATTTATTCCCGATGTTGGAGCAAGGACAGGAAGCGGTGGGGTTTCTCAGGAGAGGGGCAGGGAAGTCCCTATGACCTCAGTCACCACCCACCTTAGTGTTAGAGGAGGAATTTAAAGTCCCACAGTAGCTACAAGCCACAAGGGCTTACTGTTAATTCTGAATTGAGGCTTAAGCATCAAACCACGGGATTATAGGAGCCGGCTTTTTTTCCATTCCAGGGAAGGGAGCATGGCTTAGGAGTCTAACTATAATACTTCTTACTGAATGTGAAAATTACAAAAATTTTTCTTCTGTATAAGTTTCTTCTTTTTTCTCCCAAGAGTTCACCCAATGGTGAAATAATAGGTTTTATACTCAGGAAAAATGCAAATCCTACTCAATCTTACCACCAGCTCTAGCTTTACAGATGGAGGCCTTAAATGGCAGCAGGAAACTAAGTGAATGTAGGCGAATAATGTTTTAAGGGGGCGGTAATGCTGGGATGGTTCTGTGAAGTCTCTGGTTATAGGGGTATATACTAGAGAGGAATTCAGAATTGTACATTATGACATTAAAGAACAAAGAAAAGCAGGCTCAGCAATTCTTTTCAAGGAAAAGAAATAACTTGAAATGTAAAAGTCATCTTTCTAAAAGTTTATCTTGTTTTTGCTAGTCATTAGGACAAAAGCATAATCAAAGAGTAGAAGTTTCAGGGGATTATACGTCAATTTGATACCAAGATATTGTTTTACATAAATATGCAAAAAAAGGACAGGGGCCAGTTCCCTGTCCCTTAAAATGTTGGCCAAACTCCTATTTATGGTGACGGTTTCATGAAAGACTCAGGTTGCATTTACTAGCCTGAGTTAGACCCTGATGGAATATCCGCAGCTGCATTTTTACCATGCCACGTCAACACACACCATGTCATGTGTCAGTCACACAAGACAGATCTTGCTTTTAAAAGTCAGTCCACACTCTACAGAAGAAACAGAATCAACTCAGAGCTGAGTTGTCTCTGAACATATAAAATGCAGGTATTGCCTCAGAGGAAAAAAAATAGAAAATAAACTAAGGGTTTCTTCAAACTCCAAAGCTCATCTCTCCCTTTAAAGCCACTCAGGAGCAAAGGTGTTGAGGAAGGCTCCAGGGAAGATGCTTCAGCTGCATCACAGTGCTGTGTCTTCTGGGAGTGTGAGAGCCAGGCACGGGGCCAGGGTTCCCTCAGTGCCTTGCCTGGGTCTCCATCTTCTCTGAACTTTCCCTGACCCTTCCGTTGGGTTTTAGGATAATCTAGAGCTGTTATGTTTTTCTCAGTGATAGACATAGAGTCAAAGACAAAAATAGTTTTTGTCAAAGAATCCTAGTTGGATGTTAGAAATTTGAAACAATGAAAGCAGCATTTTTGCAGACCAGAGTTTATGTGTATTTGAAGCACTCTGGTCTGTGTCTAAGAGGTAGCACATCAAAGACATGGGTCCAAGTCAAAGCACTTTGCGATGACTAACACAAGCCAATTGAAGAAAGAAAAGAGAAGCAGCACTTCAGAAATCATTGTCATTCCTAGGTGCCATTTCCCTGCTCTGTTAATCTTTTCTGAAGTACTCTGCATCATGCAGTGCACTCTTGGTGTGTGGGTGCCATGCTCAGTATACAGCTGTAAGGTATACTGAGAATTACCAATACCTGCAGTATTATCAATCTAATTTTAATTAGATTATATTGGTTTTGGCTGAAGCATTAGCACAGCGGGTAGGGCGTTTGCCTTTCATGCGGCCGACCTGAGTTTGATTCCTCCACCCTTCTCTGAGAACCCTGCAAGCTACCAAGAGTATCCCGCCCGGGGCTGGAGTGATGGCACAGCAGGTAGGGCATTTGCCTTGCACGCGGCCAACCCGGATTCGAATCCCAGCATCCCATATGGTCCCCTGAGCACCGCCAGGGGTAATTCCTGAGTGCAGAGCCAGGAGTAACCCCTGTGCATCGCCAGGTGTGACCCAAAAAGCAAAAAAAAAAACAAAAAACCAAGAGTATCCCGCCCTCTTGGCAGGACCTGGCAAGCTACCCATGGAGTATTCTATATGCCAAAAACAGTAACAACAAATCTCACAATGGAGACATTATTGGTGCCCGCTCGAGCAAATCGATGAACAAGGGGACGGCAGTGCTACAGTGCTACAGAGTGGTTTTACTTATTTAATCCCAGCCAGTGTTATAACATAATCCTCAGCAGTTCGCTTCCTTTCTCACATCTGACATTTCAATAGTCCTTAACACATTTACTGGCCACCCATTGCAGTAACATATTGTGATAGTATCTTTGCTTTTCCCTGTCAGTTACTGATAGTACATACTTTTTCATAAAGATTTTCCATTTTTATATTCATTTTTAAAAGTTAATTTTTTAGGTGACTTTCCTTTAGACTTTTATGCTTAAAGTTTTAGGAATTCAGCTCTGTATGGTATTGGTAGAAATGTCACTTTTTCAAGTGAAATTTAAGCCTCTTAATTTAACCAAATTTACCAACTTTTTTCTCAAATGTAGGTGATTCACCTAAGACAGACATATTCAATGATCTTGAGAACACTCACATTATTTTCTAAGAGCATTTGTTGCCGCTGGTTAATTTTCACCCTTGGATTAACAATCCATCCAGACTTCTGTTTGTGTCTAGTGTTAGGACTAAATCAATACCTCTTTTTCCATATGAAAAGCCAGTTGTCCACACACCATCTATTCAAAATGACACTTTTCCCGTAGACGCTGTTGAAAATCCCTGTAAATACCTGATAGGCATGGATCTATGACTGGGCTCTTAATCATGTTCCACTTATCAATGTGTCTGTCCTTTAGCCTTATCACACCATCCTGATCACTAGAACTCTATTGATTACAGTGTCATGTCATTGAAAGAATTACAATACTACACAGAGAATGTTCATATCTAGCTTTAGGAACGACAGCGTGGGCGAGAGCCGGACCAGGGAGGTATAAAGGAAGATCAGAGGCCAGACAGTCTGTAGACCCTTTAGGTACCCAGCATGTGTTTTATCCTCCGACCTTGCACAATCAAATCCCATGCCATTGCTGGTCTCAGGGCAGCTGAGGCACCGTGAGACAGCCCCTCTGGTCCTCACCCAGCCTGAGACCTAGGTGACTGAGCTCTGGGGCCTGCAAATCCCATGTGCCAGCAGAATTCATTTGCTCAGCAGTCAGAATTGGGCCTTGTGAGCTGTTGGCTGGGCATCACTCTCTACTTCTGCCCACCTGCAGTTCACAGCTCAAATGGTGCTTCTTTGAGGAGGGCAACAGAGCCTTGTGTTGGTCTAAGCCTATCTTTTAAGCATGTTAAGCATGCCTAAGTTCATCAGGTCCCCCGAATTGACTCTATCTAAAGATTTGTGTGGGAGCATTTTAATCTCATCTGCAACATCCCTTCACAGATGTACCCAGGTTAGTTAGTGTCTGCCTGGATAACCAGGGGCCAAGTATGAGTGGGATGAGAGAGAGGTGGAGAGGTATGTCCAGAATCTTGCCTGCTCAAGGTCAAGGTCCTTGTCTTGGAGCTGAGAAAGCAAAAGAATAGAAAATAGAAAAACTCTCAGATGAAGACACATGACAGTTACTCAGCTGAAAGCTGAAGAAACAGAAAATATCCGAGATAGATAGAGGGATATATGGAAAGGATCAGGCACATACAGAGACACGGTCAGAGGGCTGGTGGCCCTGGTCAGCGTGTGCTTATGTGACATGACTTGCATAAGTTGAACTATCCTTACATAGCTAGTATAAGCCTAACTCGATTGCATTGTGTGACCTGTTCGACACTCTGCCAGATTCTGCTGCTACGATTTTGTTGAGAATTTTTGAGTTGATGTTCGTCTGGGAATGCCTTCAATGCGTACTATGACTTTGGGTCTATTGTCTAAATATGACACATTTGATGAACTTTATGTAAATTTTCTGATTGAAAGGTCCACTGTCTTAGATTTTTGTTTATTAAAATGCCATTGGGCTGGAGCAATAGCACATCTGTAGGGCTTTCACCTTGCACACAGCCAACCTGTATTCGATTCCTCCTCCCCTCTTGGAGAGCCTGGCAAGCTATCGAGAGTATCGCACCCACACGGCTGAGCCTGGCAAGCTACCCATGGCATATTCTATATGCCAAAATAGTAACAATAAGTCTCACAATGAGAGACATTACTGGTGTCCGCTCGAGCAACTCAATGAGCAATGGGGTGACAGTGACAGTGACAGTAAAATGTCATTGCTCTAGTTTCGAGGATGTCCTTCTTAGGTAAATAGATCTGGGTTAAGTTTTTTTTGAAAACTTCAATACATTTTTATGAGTACTCAGTAATTTCTCCTGGTGATGCTCAAAGGAACCATCTGGGATAATGGGGATCAAAACTGGGTCATCAGCATAAGAGCTAAATACCCTACCTGCTGATTGATCTATCTGATCCTATATTTAAATACTTCTAAAATGTAGTTCCATTGTCGTCTTGTTTGCATAGTTTTAAAATAGAATCTGCTTGAACCTCTGTACACATCTGGTTCTTTTTTATCTATCCTTCCGTTTATCCGGATGTTTCCTGTTTCCTTGGCTTTCAGCTCTGTGGCCCTCATGTGCCTTCGTGTGAGGATTTTTCTATTTTGTATTCTTTTGCTTCCTCTGTGTTTTATGTTCTCTTACTTTCATGGGCCTACAACTTATTTCTTGTCAATAATATTAGAAAATCCTGACCATTTTATCTTTATATTTATATGTGCTATGTATATGAGTATATAATATATATATATTCTTTCCCTTCAATACTTAGGATGTTCTTCTGTTTTAAACCCTTATTTTTCCCTATGAATTTCAGTTTAGGTAATTTCTTTTTATCTGTGTTCATTCATTCCCTTATAGGTTATGCTGTATCTTCTGAATAGCCAGTGAGGGTTATCTTCATTTCGTTTGCTATTTTTAATTTCTATTATTTCAACCTGATTTTGTCTGTATATTGCTTTTTTTGTTCGTTTGTTTGCTTTTAAACCACACCTGGTGGTTCTCAGGCCTTACTCCTGGTTCTGTGTTCTGGGGTCACTTCTAGTGGGCATGTTGTGTCGGGGACTCTCTGGCTGAGGTCTGTCACATGCAGAGCAAGAGCCTCATGTACTCTCTCAGTCTATCATTATATTCCATGCTGAAAATACCCACCCAGTCTTGCTTTTTGTTATTGTTCTGCTGTGAGCCACACCCAGGTGTACTCAGGGTTTAATTCTGGCTCTGCACTCAGGAATCATTCTGGTGCAGTGGACTCTAGGGACCATGAGGGGTGCTGTGACCCAAACCCAGGCAGGCCATATGCGAGGCGAGCATCTTACCCCCTGTGCTATTGCTCAAGCCCCTGATGTTGCACTTTGTCTAATTTTCCCATCAGCACCTTTAATGTGGAACTTATATATTTTTAAAATTTGTATCCTACCTTATACTTTTCTCATGTTTGCATCTGCTTCTGATAACTTTTCTGATTCTATTTTTATTATTCCATGGGGTACTCAGGAGGTCCAGAGCCTGATCTTAGTTAATTCTTGGCCAGTGAGGGCAGAATTTCAATCCCAGGGCCTGAAGATATGGTGCTGATTATCCCTGCAGTTCTAGGGATAACCTGGGGTCAAACCATGGTTCCCAAGGTCATCCAGGGCCATGCCCGCAGTGCTCTAGTGCCCTGTGTTCTCGGACCTGCACTTGGCCGGGCTCAGTGGACCTTCAGGTGCTGGGAATTCAACCAGGGTAAGCAGCATACAAGAGCTATGTGCCTTACCTACATACTGTCACTCTTTCTAAGTAGATATCAATGTAGACCTCTCTCTCTCTCTCTTTCTCTCCCTCCCTCTCTCCCTCTCTCTCTCTCAGCCACATACATGATAATTTATTTTAAAAGCGAACTTTTTGGATCAGGGAGATACTGTAGCAAACAAGGTGCTCACATTGTATAAAGCTCATCTAGGTTTGCTCCCTAGCATTGGATATGGTCCCCTGAGCACTGTCAAGAGAGATTCCTGAGCATAGAGACTCAGGAATAAAATAAAAATAAGAAGTGGACTCTTATTGAAATGAAACTTTAACTGAATTTTTTTGAAAAGTGAGCCTTTATTGAAAGTTCTATATAATGGCTAACATATTTACTATTTTAAAAAACAACTATTTTTATACATGAGAGTTTTTTCTGTGTTTTATAATGCCAACAACTATTAATCCTTTTAGTATTATCTTGACATTCAATGCTTCTATATATGGTCTTTTATATTCATCCTACGGAAATTCTTTTTGTATTTATTATAGATTAGTTATGCTATTAATAAGGTCTCTCCCCTTCTGCTGTCAAAATTTTGCTTTTATTCCTTTTTCAATTTTTAAAATAATACTATAAATTAGATATAAAATATGTACATTTACAGTTATTTTCATTATTAATAGACCCTGTATTGGCAAATTTACCTACTTAGGACAATTTATTTGTAGCTGGAAATAAATATTCATGGTGCTTTATAGACAAATCCATGCAATTTGCAAATTTTTTGAGTAAATCCTTAGGATATATGTTCCAGCTGAAGTTCAGCAGAACAATGGCTCTGTTTTAGCTGTAAGGTTATACATGATGGACCTTTATTGAGGCAGATCTATTGTCGTTGTTTTTCCATTTTGTGTTTAATGCTGATTGCTAATTTTTTTTAAATGTTCTCCATCTCTAGGGCTGGAGTGTTTTCTCCTGTTCCAAGAAGGCTGTGATGTGCTTTATGGAGAAAATTCACATGTTTTCAAAAAGTTTCTGTCAAGACTCCATTATAGTTACAGTGCTTTGTAATTGAATTGGATGTTAATTAAACAACTACACACATGCACACAATCGGGTATATTTAAACAGAGATGTAGAGTAAATATTGATCACTTATTAACCATAAACTTAAAGGAACCAAAATCTGTGTTTTCACAAGGAGATGTTATTCAGCATTCACTAATTCAACGTTCACAGCATCTTCTAGAATTGAATGTCCTGGACAAAGAAAATCAACTGCATATAAAGGGCATAGAGATTCCTGTGAGTTCCAGACTCTTTTAAAATTTTTAGTATATTTACTTATTCATTTTGATTAACCACTATGTTATTTTGTGACATGATGCTGAGCATTGAACCCATGTACCCTGAAGGTTGTATGAACTCCTGACCCCAAAGACACTAGTTTTTAAAATGAGGTCATTAACTTGTACAATATTTCCGCTGTGAAGATATAATAAAGTCTTCTGTTACTGTGTAAGTTGAGATTCAGATATTAAATGACTTGCCAAAGCCAGATCCCAACTTAAGCCTGGTGAGTTCAGAGCTCCTAGTTTTAGTTTGATTGTCACTTCACTCATTGATTCAGTTTTTCTCATCTAAAAAATAATTGCTAATAATCTTACATGCACAAGGATGCCATGAGTATGAATTAGAGAATGTCAATGTCAGAGACACACAATAATTGCAAAACAGTGCTTGTCACATCAGATCTGTCATGGCGCCTCTCTAAAATACATTTAGCCTAGGAAAATGACATGAGATTTCAGAAAAAGTATCTACAATGTGTGCTAATGAAGATTCAGTGGTAGCTGGAAGATCAATATATGACACAGTTTTTCATTATGATGTGTTGTGATGGTTCTATTTGCAATGCTTCATGGATGACAGTTATTTTAGGGCTTTTTAGAGTGGTTGGAAGAGCCCTTTGGGAATGTTAATGCTTAAGTTTCTTCATTAACTGGAAGGAGGAAAATCTGCCATTGGGCACTGAACATATTTTAACAAGTCACTCAAGAGAATAAGGTCACTTCTCCAATTTTGTTCTCTAACAGTTGGGCACTTCAACATGATGACTTACAGACAAATGTCTCCTCTACTCTCAAAACTGAAGTTGTAATGACACAAGTTAGACCAGCAGTGCTTCAGAAAAAAAAAAAAGGAAAAGTGCAATCATTTATCCACAGTCCAAACAGCACTGAATTATTTCACTTGCTCCTGAGATGCCTCAAGTCCTCCTGCCAAAATAGCTTGTCAGACATGAAATTAATGAACTTCCCTCTAAACCAGAGCCATCTGCGTTTTCTTTTCTAGCGGTTATCACTAACTACCTAATCATCCCAGCTAGAATCTTGGAACTGAATTTTAATTCCTCCTTTTGCCTCATCTAATTACTGAACAATAAATTTGTCTGTCTTCTTCTCAAGTTCCTCAAGTGAAGTTAGCTCTGAAAGAACACTGAAGATAACTTCAGGTAGGTGGGTCATCACCCCCCTCCTCCTGCAGGTACTACTTGCTCTGTGTGTCCTTGGTTTGGTCTTAAGCCCAACCTCCACGTGCAATCAAGTACTCTTTCTCAGACACAGCAACCCTCTGTGCCAGGATATTCTGTTGACTGCAGCATAACACCTGGCACATGATTGTCATACAGCAAATATTTGTTCAATAGAGTATTTAAGTAATAAGTGCAACTGGACTGCGTGCCTGTCACCCCAACTTTCACAACTCTTTTTAGTGCAGATAAAAGTATGTCTAGTCCTGATTTGTAAAGAAGAAACAGGGAGATAGATCTAGATTTGATTGCTACTGATTTATAGATGCATGTTAAGATCATAGCAAAGTGGATGGTTCTAAATATATATATATATACATACATATATACATATATACACATATATATATTTAAAACAAAACAGAAGATGTTAGTCACTATTTACGTGATCTTGGGATATTATATTTAGAGGTTTATAACCTTGTAACTCAAGTGATCATAGAGACATGCAATGTATATTGTTTCATATAAAACCTATAATGACCATGTTGGTTTGAGTTTACAATTTATGTTGTAGTTAATGCAAGCAGGGTCCAGAAAGTTTTAATGAGTTTTCTGGGAGCTTATAAACAGGAATTGATAGACACTATATCTGATTGCTTGATCTAGAGCATCTTGCTGTATATTTCATTGTCATTTGTGTATCTATTCTCAAAGTTTTGACTTTTACCATGACCACTCTAGCAGACTCTGCGCTATGCTGGCATTTTGCTTTAATTTGTACAATGAAGATGAGCACTACTGTGCTTTTCCAGAATAAATGTGAAGACAGAACATAAGTAACTATGACGATGATGCAATGGGATTCTTTCCACAGGTATAGATGTGATATGGCATAACTGAGAAAGTTACCAGCAGTGGTAAAAGGTGGGATCAAGGAGAGGAAGCCAAGTAGTGAGTTTCTGTTTGGAGACCCAAGTGTTTGCACGTTTCTCCTCCCACACTCATGAACAATCAGCATGGTCTAGAGAGTGTGGTACTGCCTTAGGTTCTAACAACAGCAATTATTAAACAGAATCTCTTCTTTTTACTTGGACACTATATTCTAGCAGGATGGGAGACAATAAGAATAAATGAAATGCCAAAATGTGAAAGCAATAAAAAACATGGTAAAGTTGGGAAAGTAAGACACTTATAATTTTAAATTGAGTGGTCACAAAAATAGTCTTACTGAAAAAATATATTCTTAACAAATGAATGCTATAAGTTTTCTTTTAATATTTTTATTTGGTTTGGTTTGTATTTTGAGCTCTGCCTGATGATACTCAGGGGTTACTCCTGGCTCGGTACTCAGGACTCACTCCTGGTGGTTATTGGGGGCACCATACGGGATGCCAAGGATCAAACCCCAGGTTAGCTGCATACAAAGCTAGCTCCCTACCCTCTGCACTACTGCTCTGGCCCCCAGTTTTCTATTACTGTTGTGGAAAATTACTAAAACCTTTTTGGCATTAGCAATACAGATTTATTTATTTATTTATTTATTTATTTATTTAATATTTAACATTTTTTTTATTAGTGAATCACCGTGAGGTACAGACTTACAAACTTTTGTGCTTGCCTTTCAGTCATACAATGGTCGAGTGCCCATCCCTCCACCAGTGCCCATTCTCCACCACCAATGGTCCCGGCATCTCTCTCCCCACCCCACTCCACCCCGCCGCTGTGGCAGGGCATTCCCTTTTGCTCTCTCTCTCCTTTTGGGTGTTGTGGCTCTCAGTAGAGGCATTAAGTGGCCATCTCGTTTCGTCTATAGACTACTTTTAGCCCGCATCTCCCATCCTGAGCGGGCCCTCCTAGCGCCCTTTACTTGGTGGTCCCTTCTCTACCTGAGCTGCCTTTTCTCCCAGCATTCGAGGCTGGCTTCTAAGCTATGGACTAATCCTCCTGGTACTTATTTCTACTATTCTTGGGTGTTAGTCTCCTATTCTGTTACTTTATATTGCACAGATGAGTAAATCTTTCTGTCTTTCCCTCTCTTTGTGACTCATTTCACTTAACATGATACTTTCCAGGTTGATCCACCAATATGCAAATTCCATGACTTCATCTTTTCTAACAGCTGCATAGTATGGACCCTTCTCAAAAAATTAGAAATTGAGCTCCTATTTGACCCAGCAATACCACTTCTGGGAATATTCCCCAGAGATGCAAAAAAGTATAGTAGAAATGAATCTGTACTTCTATGTTCATTGCAGCACTGTTTACAATAGCCAAAATCTGGAAAAAACCCAAGTGCCCGAGAACAGATGACTGGTTAAAGAAACTTTGGTACATCTACACAATGGAATTTTATTTTTAAACATAATATGAAGTCATAAATCTGAAAAAATCTTTCATTGGGTTAAAATTGCAAAACCTCAGGAATTCTCAGGAATACTCCATTTCATTGCCTTTCTATGTTCTAGAAACTGCCTGTGTGTCTAGGTACCTAGACCCTTCTACAACCTCGAGATTGATAACATGGTATCTTTAACTCTGTGATGCCTGCTCCCATGACCACATATCTATCTTTGCTTAAACATTTAGTTTCCCTCTATCCTTTCAGTTCCTCAGGTTTTAGAATAGGGTGGGCTGAATAATCCAGCATAATCTCTCCAACTTAAAGTGCTTAACTTAAATTGCATCTGCAAGTTTTCTTTTGAGATGTAAAATAATACATTTATAAACTCTGGTGATTAGGACCTGGATAGCTTGCGGTTTCTCACTGCCAATTGGGTGGTGATTTCCAAGGCAGTAAAGCCCCAGATGCAGTGGTGGAGAGAGGATTCCGTCGGACCTCCAAGGCATACCAATCAGCTGTGGCTGAGCAAGTATCTCATTTCACAAAGATATCTGGGGGTGGGGAGAGATCAGAGAGTATCCAATACTATAAGTTATTGTAAAGGTTTAATTCAGATAAAAGAAGGCAAATAAGATGAGAAAGTGAGAAATAATTTTAGGAATTTATTGATATCCCAAGAGTATGCAATTTTCATTACAAATTTACTTTTCATGTGCCAGACAGATAACATCGGGGTTAGGAGCTTGCCTGCAAGCCATCAACCCAGTTATGCATCAGGCATTGTGGGATCCCCTCAGCACTGAGCGTCACACAGAATGGTCCCCAGACACCCCTCCCAAGCGAGCCCCATCTAAAAGACAAAAACAAAACAAAACAATGTTTAAGTCATTTTAATAATTACTACAAAAAAGAAGAGAAAACACAGATAATTTATGTATGCCATGGCAGCCCACTCTATTATCAGTAGCCCTGCTGGAATGATACATTTGTTATAATTGATACAACTACATTTGCATGTTACAATTACCCAACCTCTGTAGTTTACTTTGGGTTATGTCTTGCTATTGCTCAACATATGGGTCTAACAAATGTATCGTGACATGTTTCTATGCTTTTGATAACAGGTGGAGGATTTTTTTGTTGTCTTAGAAATCTTCCATATCCTTCTTATTATTACACTCTCCTGAACTATGACTCCTGGTGACCACTGATTTTATTTTTATTCCATCCATAGTGTTTCCATTTTTAGAACACAGCCTGGTTGGAATTTTATAGCAAGCCGCCATTTCCAATTGTTTCTTTAACTTAGAAAAATGCATTTAGGATTCATTATGAGTTTGGGGGCTAACACGTTTGTTTAGTTTAGCACTGAATAACATTTCGGTTCTGTGACTATGCCACAGTTTATCAATCTACCTACTGAAGGGTATCCTGATTTATTTAAATCTTGATAATGGTCTAAACTGAGGACATCTACATCAAAAGCTGTAGCTGGATGTTTATAGTGACTTCACTCATAATTGTTCCATACTTCATTAAAACATCAATGTATCAATTTCTGGGTTGTTTTTTAAACTCTGGTGAATTTCTATAGGCTAACAAATTGACTGTCTTTCCATTCCAAACAGTGTTACATGAATGTGTGGGGCTCTAGGTTCAATTCTCAGCACTGTTATAAAACAAACAACACTCTAACAACCACAACAAAAAAGCAAAAGCGAATTACCAAGCAGCAGCAAAAGGCAATTCTTACTGCTCCACATCCTTGTCAACACTTACTACCAAAGTTTGGCCACTCTAACTGGTGTAACAGGTGTTTGGGTGGTTCATCTTTTTTTTTATTTGCATTTTGTTTTAACATATAAACTAGAGCATTTTTCATGTACCTACTTATCACGTGAGTACTCTTGCTAAGCTGTATGTTAAAATAACTAACCCATTTATAAACAGAGTTGTTAGGGTTTTGTTTTATTGAGTTTGAAGAGATTTTGTGTATTTCTAACAGAAATCCATTATTAGATATGTTTTGTAAATATTTTCTTTAGGTTTATAACCTGCATTCTAATTTCCTGGGTATAATTTTTCACAGAGAAAAAATTTTAGTGAAACCAAATTTTTCACATTGTTTTTTATGAACTATGACTTTGGTATTCTATATTTAAAAAACTGGAAATCCTAAGATATACATATTTTTCCTATGCTATATTTTAGGAGTTTTATAGCTTTTCATTTTACATTATCCTGTAATTTATTTTGATTAAATTTCTTAAAGGGCATAAGGTTTTTGTCTAGGTTCAGTTTTTTTCAATTCACTATATGTTTAATATTTCTAGCAATATTTTTTGAAAAAAAATCGGTCTATTGTCATGTCTTTGATTCTTTGTCATTGGTAAATTATCCATAAGCTGACCACATATCTTTTCTGGGCCTTCTATTCTGTTTCTACTTCTGCTTGCCTATTCTCTGAGCAATACCACTTAGTCTGTATTAAGTGTCATTTTCTTTTTTAATTTTAAGGAGAGGCTGCTAAAATCTCAGAGTTGAGAGGAATAGAGACATTACTGCTGCCCAATCGAGTAAATTGACGAACAACAGGATGACCGTGATACAGCGATTGAATCACCTCGAGATTGTTACAAGCTTTCAAGTTTGAGTGACAATCACACAATGATCAAACACCCATCCCTCTACCAGTGCATATTCCCCACCACCAATATCCCCAACATACTCCCTCCTTTCCCACCCTCCCCTTGCCTCCATGGCAAACAGTATTCCCCATACTCTCTCTACTTTGGGGCATTATGGCTTGCAACACAGACACTGAGAGGTCATCATGTTTGGTCCATTATGTACTTTCGGCACACATCTCCCATCCTGACTGATTCCTCCAGCCATCATTTTCTTAGTGATCCCTTCTCTATTCCATCCAGTTGAGAATTGACCAACTATGGGTCAATTCTCCGGGCCCTATATCTTCTGTTCTTGGGTGTCAGACTCGTGTGATGTTATTTTATACCCCACAAATGAGTGCAGTCCTTCTATGTTTGTCCCTCTCTTTCTGACTCATTTCACGTAGCATGATACTCTCCGTGTCTATCCATTTATAAGCAAATTTCATAACTTCATTTCTCCTAACAGCTGCATAGTATTCCATTGTGTAGATGTACCAAAGTTTCTTTAACCAGTCATCTGTTCTAGAACACTTGAGTTGTTACCAGATTTTGGCTATTGTGTAGTGTCATTTTTATAGAGCACTGTAGCACTATATCCCATTGTTCATCAATTTGCTTGAGTGGGCACCATTAACATCTCCATTGTGAGACTTGTTTTTACTGTTTTTGGCATATCGAATACCACGGGTAGCTTGCCAGGCTCTGCCATGTGGGCGAGATACTTTTGGAAGCTTGCTGGGCTCTCCGAGAGGGGCAGAGGAGTCAAACCCGGGTTGGCTGTGTGCAAGGCCCTACCCTGTATGCTATGGCTCCAGCCCTGCCTTATCATAAAAATTCAAAAATAAATATTTCAACATATGATAACTATTGGGATTTCTGACTGATATTTAGCTGTTATCTACAACTTCATTTGGTGAAAACTTGCATCTGACAATATATTATTTTCCTATCAAGAAAAACATTTTATGGCAGCTTTATTTAGCTTTTTGAGCTCATAAATAAGAGTTGTGTGATTTTCCCTCATGCAGAAGTTGTACATATTTTGTTAGGTTTGTTCCTGAGTATTTTATTTGGAGGGTGCTAATCTAAACAATATTGATTTTATTTCAACATTAACTTGTTCATTGCTGATATATAGAAAAACAATTGACTTTTATACATTTAATTGTATAAAATTGTAAATTAACAGATTTGTATTAACATTTATTGTTTGCAAGTAGTTACTGTGCCTCACTTCCAGTGAAGTACTCAGGACCTTCCCCAGTGCTGCTGTCTCTTCCCGTCAGCCTTTTCATGTACATTTCCTTTCATCCTGTGACCTTATATAGGCTTTTCTGTCAGTACTTTGGGATTTCCTACATAGAGGGTCCTGGTGAACAAAAACAGTTCCATAACTTTTATTTTCAAACTGTGTACACTTTCCTTATTGCATTGGCTAGAATCTCTAGTATTATGTGAAAGTACAAATGAAAGTGAACAGTTCTGCGTTAAGTTTGATGTTGGTGAGAAATTTTTGAGTCCTTTGTCAGTTTTAGCTCTTCTTATTATTATTATTACTATAATTGTTATTGTTATTTGGGGTAACTCCTGTCAGCCTTCAGGATTTTGTCCTAGTTCTGTGCTCAGGGCTATCTTCTGGAGGGCCATGTGGGTTCCAGGGATAGGACCCGGATTGACCACAAACAAGACCAGTGCCCTATTCACTAAACTATGATTCTGGACTTGGATTTTGTAAAATGTTTCCTTTACATTTATTAATATGATCATGAGATTTTGCAATAGATTACAGTGTTCGTTTTTTTAACACAGTGGAAAAATCTTGTTATGGAGCATTATTATTGTTAATGTCATTGGATTCTATTGATTAATATTTGGTTTTGGATTTTTGTACCTATAAAATAAGATAGTGTAGTATATTTCCTTTCTTAGAATGTTTTTGTTTGGGTTTGGTATTGGCCTAATTTTGTTTTGTTTTGTTTTTTTGCTTTTTGGGTCACACCTGGCAGTGCACAGGGGTTACTCCTGGCTCTGCACTCAGGAATCACTCCCTGGCGGTGCTCAGGGGACCATATGGGATGCTGGGAATCAACCCAGGTCGGCTGCGTGCAAGGCAAATGCCCTACCTGCTGTGCTATCGGCCTAATTTTGATTTTAAAGATGAGTTAGAAAGTACTCTGTATTTCCTCTGAAAGGAATTGTAGAGACTAAATATAAAGAATTCCTCAATTGTTTGGTTAGAATTCACCAGTGACCACTTATTAACTAGTTATTTTAAATGCTATTAATTATTAATTTTTAAATAGATACAGGTATATACAAGTCCACATTTCTTCTCCTTTGAGCTTTGGCAAATTACAACATCTAAGGAATCAGCATTTTATGTAGAATATCAAATTTGTGAATTTTTTCACTATATTCCATTATCAATGATAGGAATGCAGTGAAAAAATTCACAATCATTGATCATTAATGTAAAGAGAGAGGTGAGGCAGGGTGATACCATTTCACTGAAAATCTTCAGTACCACCCTCGAGAACATCATGCTACAACTGGAATGGGAAGAAATGGGAGTGAAGTTAGATGGTCGGCAATTACACCACCTCAGCTTCGCTGATGACATCATTCTCATAACACCAAACATTTGCCAAGCGGCACAAATGCTGGCTGACTTCGACCACGAGTGTGGAAATGTCGGATTGTAGCTGAAACTCAACAAAAAGATGTTCATGAAAAATGAACTGGTCCCTGAAGCTACATTTGCTCTCAATGGAATGAACATGTCCGAATGCAGCAGCTATGTGTACTTGGGTCAAGAACTCAACATGAGGAACGACTTGGTGCCAGAACTGTACAGGAGGAAGAGAGCAGCGTGGAATGCCTTCAAGAACATCGAAGAAGTGGTTAAGAGGAGGAAGACACTCTGACTCTGGGCACATTTTTTCTATTCCACCTTTCTTCCTGCACTAACATATGCCTCAGAGACCTGGGCCCTACTCAAACAGAATGAGAACGCTATTAGGGTATCCCAAAAAGGAATCGAAAGAATTATGCTAGGGGTATCACGTCCCACTCAAGTGAGAGAAGGAATCCAGAGTTCTGATCTCCGCCAACGGTCAAGAATCAGGGATGCTGTCTTGTTTGCCAAAGCGTCAAAAATCAGATGGGCCAGTCATGTAATGCGATTCAGAGACGACCACTGGACTAGAGCTGTTATCGACTGGATTCCACAGGACGTCAGACGATCTCGTGGCCGCCCACCAACTAGACGGTCAGATTTCTTTGTCAAATCCCTGAATGAACGATTTGAGGCTCTTAGTGTTCCTGGAGCAAGCAGATGTCATTGGGCTGCACTAGCACGTGACAGGGACAAATGGAGACGTTACTGGCGCCCGCTCGAGCAAATGAAAGATAAACGGGATGACAAGTGATACAAGTGATCCATTATCTATAGTATTCACAGAATCTATACAAAATTGGGTTTTTAAATAATCACCTATTATTATTTAAAAGTCATGTTAAGTTACTTTTATTCACTTTACTTGTATCACTTGTCATACCATTGCCCATTGATTTGCTTGAGCAGACACCAGTAACATCTTCATTCATCCTTGTCATGTGCTAGTGTAGCCCAATGGCATCTGCTCGCTCCAGGAACACGAAGAGCCTCAAACTGTTTGTTTAGGGTCTTGACGAAGAAGTCTGACCATCTTGTAGGTGGGCAGCCAGGTGGTTCTTTTGATGTCCCATGGAATCCAGTCTGTAACAGGTCTAGTCCAGTGGTCCTCTGTAAATTGCATTATGTGTCCAGCTGTGTAAAAACACAAAAAAGAAAAGAGAGGGCCCAGCGGGGCTCTATTCTCTCCCACTGCCCGCATTCGGTAGTCTCATGCTGCTTCCCCACCCGGGGGAGGTTGATAGCTATGATGAGGCAGGCAAAGGAAGGAAGAAGGCCAAACTGGTTGCTCAATCAGTTTATTTTGTTCTCTCTCTCTCTGCTTCTCTCCTGGTTCTCGATCTCTCTCTGGATCTTCCTCTATCCCCCTTTATGTCTCGCTCGCTCTCACTTCTTTCTCCTTGTGCTCTGCTTATGTGTGTGCCACTGTGCTCTCTTATGTCTGTCCCTCTGTCTCTTCTATCTCTCTGTCTTCTTCATCTGTCTCCCTCTTCTGTCTCCTTCTTCCTCTGTCTCCCTTGTCTTCTTTCTTCCCCAGCTCACCTCAGTGCCCCACAGTCTTAGTTTATATAGCAAATTACGTAGGGTGGTGACACAAAGGTGGGTTGAACATTAACAAAGAAGGATAAAACCATTTCTCGAGGAGATTAACAAAATCTCATCTAAGGAAATCTCATCTAAGAAGATCCACTCAAGGGTGGGGGAAGAGTGTATCAGGGTTTGAGCTAGTAATCTTCTTAAATAGTTGTAGTAAATCTATTTCTAATATTTCTAGCAATGTCATTTTGTATGAACACAGTAAAAGATATAACCTTAAAGTTTGGTTCTTCCTGAGGACATTCACTATATAATCCAGACCACAGTCCTCAGGCCAGGTTCGTCTTCCTAACCCCAGCAGGATCCTAATCTCGTCGTTACTTTTGGGTCATGACAGCATTGTCCATGACTATGCTCTCAACTTATAGTTGAGTATTGTGGCGCTTTGGCCTGGCCCATTTCTATGCCAGGGTAGCACATAACTCACCGCTTGCCCTGGATCCGTCCTGTCCCTCATCGGGACCCTGCTTTTGGGGTGTTAGGAACTAAGGGCAACTGAGTTGAGAAAGCAGATGCCCAGGAGTAAATATTATTGGAATCAATCAACTCCCAAGTTACAAACATAATTATTAACTGTCTTTCTGTGTCCATACAGAAAGGACATTGCTCTAAGGTAAACTAAGTTCCCTGCGGCAAGGCTAAAAGGACAAACCCCATGTTCTCCTACATCCAGCCATTTGATTTGCAATGCCTTGGCAAACAAGAAAGCTTCCCTGATTCTCGATCATCAATGGAGTTCAGAAGTCCAGATTCCTTCTCTCACTTGAGTGAAATGTGATACTCCAAGCACAGTTTTTTCGATTCTTCTTTGGGAGACCCGAATAGCATTCTCATCCTGTTTTTGTAGGGCCCAGGTCTCTGAGGCATATGTTAGTGTAAGAAGAACAGTGGAGTAAAAATGATGTGCCCAGAGCCAGAGGTTCTTCATCCTCTTAACCACTTATTCAACGTTCTTCTTCTCTCTTCTTCCTGCATAGTTCAGGTGCCAGGTCATTTGTCATGTTGAGTACTCAACCTAGGTACACATAACTGCTGCATTTGGAGATGTTCCTTCCATTGAGAGCAAATGGAATGTCAGGAACTAATCCATTTCTCATGAACATTATCTTCATAAGATTTAGAGCAGTTCGACTTTTCCACTCACGGTCAAAATCAGCCAGCATTTGTGCCGCTTGGCTGATATTTGGTGTTATTAGAATGATGTCATTAGTGGAGCGAAGGTGGTTTAGTTGCTGACTGTCTATCTTCACTCCCATTCCTTCCCATTCTAGTCATCGCAAGGTGTTCTTGAGGGTGGCACTGAAATGTTTCAATGAAATGGTTTTGCCCTGCTGAACCCCTCTCTTAACGTCCATGTTCACTTCCTTGCAGAATGGTGAGATCTTCGTGGTGAATCCGTATTACAGCTCATGGAGGATTCTGATGTACTAGTTTGGATGCTCTGTTTGGCTAGGGCTTTGATGACTGCTTCAGTCTCAACAGAATCAAAAGCCTTCTTTAAATCAATGAACGTTAGGCAGAGCGGCATCTTGAACTCTAGCGAAACCTCAATGAGCTCTGTCACCATGTGGATATGGTCAATCGTGATGAATCTTTTTTGGAACCCGACTTGCTCACATGGTTGTCTTTCCTCTAGTGTTCTGCCAATCCTATTCAGGATGACTTGAGTGAATAACTTGTAGATGACGGACAACAGGCAGATTGGGTGATAGTTGCTGATGTTGTGGATGTCTCCCTTCTTGTACAACAGGATGGTCCTGCTGGAATTCCATTGGGATGGAATATTTCATTCAGACAGGTAGCCTGTGAAGAGTCGAGCCAGTGTATTGACGAGTACTCATGGTAGATTCTTCATGTGTTCAGGTGTGACCATGTGTAGACCAGATGCTGTACACTTCTTTACCAACAAAATGGCGTGTCAGATTTCGGAAGGGAGAATTCTGGGAACGACCTATCCATCCTGTGGAATTTGGTATGTGGGCAGGTGGACCTGGCTATCAATGAGATCTGAGTAGAAGTCATGGATAACCTTTTCCATTGTCCTACTGGAAGATGTGATAGATCCATCAGGATGTCAGAGGGCAGTTATCTTGGTCTTATAGTTGACGAAGGACTATAAAAGTCGGTAATATTTGGAACTCATTATGGAGTATTAAGAGTTGAATCCAGGATGCAGCTAGCAAATACTTTCTATAACCCAGCTGAGAAATGATGGCAGTTCATACTGTGTATGAATATTGGGAGTGTGGAAAAAATAAGCAGAAATAAGTCTAGAATTTCTAAGGGTTTTGGTCCAATAAACTGACACATTTTGGAAAAGTTAATGGGGAAAATATGTTTTTAATAATTGTGTATTCAATTAGGAAAGAATATTCACATATGATATGAAAATATTAAAAGACTATTAGATGGCCAAGCTCAAAATTCCATAGTTTCAGGTGTGCTACACAAATTTGGATGAAATATGTGATGTGAAATAAAATAAAATTCTCATGATTTGGCAGGGATGATATTGTATTGCACAAGTTCTTAGATTGTTCCAATTGTCCTGAAGGTTGATAAGAAGATTGGCGAAGTAGCTGAAATAAAATGGCCAGTGAGGAAGGAATCTGTGTCATGGAAATCAGCCAAAGGCCTAAGGAGTTCAGGGATATGAAGTTGGAACATTATATTTACAAATGTGCAGGGCAACAGTTGATGTGCAGGACAGCAAATGTTGCATTGGAGTAGGTTCAAGGATTCAGGGCTTCGTAGAGTAGGAGGCAGCAAATGTAGATAATACTTTTGAGCATTTAACTTTCAGGAGCAAAGCACATAGCTACTGAGGGTCAAGGAAGGACTTTATTTATTTATTTTAACTTGAGGTAAATGGCATTTGAGTGCTTACAGAGAATATCCAGTGAACCTAGAAACAGAACTTTAACACCTTCAGAAAGGGATGAGATATTCATTACAATGATCTTAACTTTCCATAATTCACCCTAACTTTGCCAATGTCCACAGACAGTTCAACAACATCAAGGCAAGATAAGGAGACGTGGGGACAGAGAGGGCTAGCTGGGGACCGGGGGTAGGGTCACTTCACTTTTGCTTGTCTTATCTCTTCACTTTTTTATCTAGTGAATTTGTAATTAAGATCATGAGCCAAGAATGAGGATTGAGGTGAAGATATGGAAAGATATTGAAATGTCTTTTTGGAAGGGAAGAGGAGAGGAGACAGATGTGGAAGAGAAGATATAGGATAGTATATGTATAATAATATATAAATTATGTATATAGTAAATTATATAATATGTCTGTATTATATATTATCCATAGTATACTGGAAATATACTGCGAATAACAGACTAGATGAAGGTCTGACACTGTTGCCACTTTGCAGTGGAAAGAGCTCACATAACTATAGCTCTGCCCCATAATATATGCTCTAGATCATTCCAATTTCCCACCGTCTGATACTTAACAAATTACACAATATCCCAATTTCTTACCTGTGTCATAATCTTGAGGTAGTTGTAAAAGTATTTCATTCAAATATGCATGGAGTACCATAGAACATAGTTCAAAATGTTTGTTAATTTTGAGAAATCTGTACTACAGGAAGAATCTATGAGATATAACAGTCATGCCTAATTTGAGGGGTAGATGAGATAGAAAAGGGTTAAGTGGTAATCAGAGTTAAAAAGTAGATTCTTTGTTTGACATTTTGTAGTAACTGATTTAAAATTGTAGAGAGAACTGTAGAAAATTTCAATGTGGAGTATACAGAAAAAAATTATGTACTAAGAGACCATATAATGCCTTAATAAACCAGAGTAAGCAATAAGGAAAGAAAGTTTATCTTAAAAAGGAGGAAGAGAGAAAGAAGAATTCATAATCAATGAGATCAATAAGAAAGTAAAATATATTTACCAGCAATTGCATCTTCATTGACAATTGTGCCTAAATCAATAAGACATTGATTAATATCTTGAATTACCTCAACATTTAAATAATAAAATAAATTTAAATCATCCATGCTGTTTTATCATAATAAATCCACCTTTTTTAAATAGACAATTTATGAGGGATCACCATTTTAAAGCTTTTTTTTATGGTGACAAAATAATTTATGAAGAAACTAATAACATGAGTCTCAAAACTTGAAATATTCTATGTGAAATTTAGAGACAGGTAATTTTTTAAGGCTCAAATCAGTCCCCTGTAGAGAAGCGTACGTGTACTAGATGCTTCCACGCCTTCGTCAATTTAGGCAACCAATTCAGCATCTGGGATTCCTCCCCGTCGACAGCTTGATTCCAAGGTTTTTTTGCATCATTGCTCAGACACCATCTTTTTCAAGACTCTAAGCATCTGACTTGGATTTAAAACACTAGGAAAATGTAAATGTATAGGGTTTCCATGTTTGCTGTACACATTGATAAAAACCTACGTAAAGATCAATCAGAGAAAGAGCAAAGTCACAAGACAAGCCAACAAAGATTTGGATTTGAGAGGAATAAAAATGCGTTAGTTCTAATTCTAACGTGTGATTGTGTGATGCCTCTTGTACTCATTGGGAAATGTAGGTACCTGGAGTTTCACATCTGGGAAAATTCTAATTTAAATTCCTAAGCTACGTTGGTGCCCTGGGTAAAGCGCTCGTGTAACTGCATGGTCTTTTCATAGGAAGTTGTTGCCTGAATGAAGCTTCAAGGCAGTAGTTGGTCACACAGTAACTCCACATTGCCCCTCGTAGGATGCGTGTGTGCCAGTTATGGAGGCTGCTAGTTTATAGACCCACGATGCTTTGGCACTAATCTCACTGGTTTATAAGCTGTGGCGAGTACAGAACTCTGTCCTTCGGGAAAAGCAGCCTCCTCTACTCAGGACTGTGGACACAGCCAGCTTCTGTGGGTACTCCGCAGGCAGAACTTAGGCATCTATGCGGCACCCTCAAACTGCAGAGTCTTCATGGAACTAAAATTCAAATGCGGGGTGGGGGGAGATAGAGGCCACAGAAACAGTATTTAGAGAAGGTCGTGTCAAATCGGAAATAATTCTTTCTCATTAAGAAGCTGCAATCGGTAACTATTTCGGGTCCTTTTGCTAGTTTGCATCTTGTTTGGCTTCTGTTTGTTAATGAGGCACTTACTAGACACCAGCACCATGGAACTGGCCCTGCTGAAGAGACCAGCTCTCACTGAGGGCTACAGCCACTATCCTCCAGCCGTCCGCTTTGCCCATCCCTTCTGGTATTTGCAGTCGGCTGCTCCCACAGAAACACTGCGCCAGGCGTACACCATTGGGGTGGGGGACAGCCTTACCCTCAAACTCTGAGTCACCACGGAGAATTGGGATAGAAAGTCAAAGACAGAATGATGCTATCGATCACGTGGGTCCATCACTGGCCGAGGGGGCTTTCTCTCTTCATATGATTGATTTATAGCCAAGGCAGACACCGCCGCGGTGATGGCATTTATACTAGAATTTTCACGGCTCCCACAGCAACCAGGGATCTTGTCATAAAGCTCAGAGGCAAAGGAGAACGTCTGAATAAAGTGCCATGGGGAAACTGTGCTCCCAGGTGCTTAGGCATGCAGAAAGCGTTTTCTTAAGGAGCGCTGGAATAAATTTAAAATACGACATGTCTGGCAATTTCAATTTTTAACAACCAAGTCCTTAAAGAGAAGCAGGGCTTGCCTAGAGAATGAGGGAGGAAGGTAAATTTTGGATGCAAATGAAGGCCAGCTGCAGCAGTGGGGAAAGGGCCTCATCAAGAAGAATGTGTCTGTGGAAGAATTTGTAGTGGGTCACCTCGGGTCACTCTCTGCTGTGGAAGTGTCCCTCCATGGCAGTACCTGCGAGTAATGGAGCCACAGTCTGAGAGCCAGCGGAGGGGAGGTTAGTGTTTTCTTTTTAAAATTCATGTCCTTAGGCCCACTTTTATTCTTATCATAAAACCCGCAGATGTCTATTCAGGACAACGGGAGATCCTTAGATTCAGAGCTAATCAGTCTGATTATGTGTCTCCAGGGCACTCTGTGCTGGGAAAAGAAGCTGAAAAGAAGCACGGCCCAAAAAGGCTGTAGTTGGGAAACCATGTGTTCGGCCGGGCCCGGGACAGCCTGTCTCACACTTCTTCCTCCGCTTCCCTTTGCAACTCGGGGCAATGGCAGCTGTCAAGTAAGATTCATAAACACCGCAACATGTGCATATCCCCAACAAATCAAATCAGCAGGAGCTTGGGGATGTTGACTTACACCTCTCCAAGGATGAAGCAACAGTACCGTGGACTATTTAGCAATCTTGAAGACAAGGCAACGTGTTCAAAGAGGCCTCTACCCAAGGAGAAAACAACTTTCCTCCCACTCTCCATCAGAGCAATAAAGATAGAAGGTTACTGTTGTTAGAGTAATAGGCAATCAATAAAATATCATTTAAAGAAATGAATACGTAAGAGACCGAACTAACAGAAACTGATTGAGACATTAACGCACAAAAGGTTATTACAACCAAAGGTAGTGGAAAGGATTTATCATGTTTTTCAGTTGAACAATAAACATCTAAAGAGATTGAAAGAATTTACTCCGAGTTGGATACTCTTGCCTGGCCTGAGACGGGAGTACTGGTGCCTTGGAACTAGAGCAGAGAGCACTTCCTCTCGGACAAGTGTCTGTTGCACTGCAGACATTAGGTCAAGTACAAGAATCACAACCACCCTCCATCACATCCATAAAAATTGGTCCCTGCTGGTGCTCTCAACCTTGATGAAAATGGATGGATTTGAGAGGTGCTTGGAATGTCGAGTCAACCTTCTACCCCAGGGGCTAGAAATAGAGAGGGGGGATGCAGAAAACCTCAGGGTGATCCCCTCGCTTCTGGCTGGAGCAAGGCTGTCAATTGGAGGGCCTGCCGTAGTCTGAGACAGGAAGCATAGAAAGATGTGGAGGGGACACCCCTGGGCATGACGCGTAATGACAATTTTCAACAACCTGAGCTTAAACTATTGCTGGGATATAAAAATGCATAGGACTGGAAATAAATTCAATATATATGTCTATTTTTATTTTGTTATGAAAAAGGTAAGTCAAAGAAAGTTAAAGTGCCTTTTTAGCTAACTACAAACCCATTCCACTAACCATCCACAAGCCACTTTCCCTGGGGATAAAGATTCTCAGGTCCTGATTCCCAACTTGGGGGAACTCCATTCCCAAACTTTTAGAGCAGATCACTGAGCACTATCACAGCAACCAGACATTTCTCGATGTCTAATTACGGGCTCATCTCTAAGTGCCCTTGACAACAGCAATTACATAGTAAGGTTGATAGGAGCATGACGTGAGATACTGTGTGGAGTATTTAATAATGTTTTCACACACAGAAACATTATATTATGGTGACTTTTCACCTGGGAAGCACCCTGGTCAGTGTGATGATGACATCGTTCTAATAACACCAAACATTAGCCAAGCGGCACAAATGCTGGCCAACTTGGACCACGAGTGTGGAAAGGTCGGACTGCAGCTGAATCTCACCAAGACGAAGTTCATGAAAAATGAACTAGTCCCTGATGTTCCATTTGCTCTCAGTGTAATGAACATCTCTGAATGCAGCAGCTATGTGTACCTGGGTCAAGAACTCAACATGAGGAACGACTTGGCACCAGAACTGCTCAGGAGGAAGAGAGCAGCGTGGAATGCCTTCAAGAGTGTTGAAGAAGTGGTTAAGAGGACAAAGAACCTCTAGCTCCAGGCACATCTTTTCGAATCTACTGTTCTTCCTGCACTAACATACGCCTCAGAGACCTGGGCCCTATGCAAACAGGATGAGCACACTATTAAGGTATCCTAAAAAAGAAGAATGGAAAGAGCTTTGCTTGGAGTATCATGTTTCACTCAAGTGAGAGAAGGAATCCAGAGTTCTGACCTCCATTGATGGTCAAGAATCAGGGACACTGTCACGTTTGCAAAGGCGTCAGAAATCAGATGGGCCGGACACGTAATGTGATTCAGAGATAACCGCTTGACTAGAGCTGTTACGGACTGGATTCCACAGGACATCAAAAGACCATTTGGCTGCCCACCAGGAGATGGTCACACTTCTTTGTCAAAACCCTGAAGGAATAGTTTGAGGCTCTTCCTGTTCCTGGAGCGAGCAGTTACCATTGGGCTACACTAGCACGTGAGAGGGACAAATGGAGATGTTACTGATGCCTGCTCAAACAAATCGAAGATCAACGGGATGTCAAGTGATACAAGTGATTATTATAATTATTATATATTATGGGCTGGAGCAACAGCACAGCAGGTAGGATATTTGCCTTGCATGTGGCCAACCCAGGTTCAATTCCTCCACCCCTCTCGGAGAGCCCAGCAAGCTACTGAGAGTATCTTGCCCACACAGCAGAGCCTCTCAAACTTCTTGTGGCATATTTGATATGCCAAAAATAGTAACTAAAAGTCTCACAATGGAGATGTTACTCATGCCTGTGCGAGCAAATTGATGAGCAATGGGATAACAGTGATACAGTGATACCATGATTATATATTATATTGTATATAATAATAATATAATAGCATACAATCTATACAATTTCCTAATTCTGCTACATATTCATCAAATATGGAGATGTTACTGGGTCTGCTTGAGCAAATGCATGATCAATGGGTTGACAGTGATACAGTGATTCACCAAAGGGATGACAGTGATACAGTGATTCACCAAAGGGATGACAGTGATACAGTGATTCATCAATGGGATGACAGTGATACAGTGATTCATCAAAGGGATGACAGTGGTACAGTGATTCATCACACACATTTTAATGTTTATTTTCTAATTAATTTTGTGGAAAAAAACAGATTATTTTCATATTAAATGTATCACTGTCATCCTGTTGATCATCGATCTGCTCAGGTGGACGCCAGTGACGTCTCCATTTGTCCTAGCCCTGAGATTTTAGCAGCCTCTCTTTACTCATCCTTCCCTATGGTGCCACATTCGAGCCTCTTTCAGGGTAAGGGGAATGAGACCCCTCATTGTTACTGCATTTGGCATATTGAATATGCCACGGAGAGCTTGCCACGCTCTGCCCTGTGGGCAGGATATTCTCGGTACCTTGCCAGGTTCTCTGAGAGGGAAAAGTGGGCTATAGGAGATCACTAGGCCACAAATGCAGCTAGGTGCTTCTGGGAGCTTTGTTTTATAGTCTCTGGATCTTGGCCGTTGATGGGATTACATGAAGCCAGAGGCATTTTGTGGGTATGGCTGCCAAGCTACTGGAATATGGGGGGTCTGAGTGGAAGAGGCCCTGTCCCGATCCGACCATGCTTGGAGATCTCAGCCCCAGTTCCCGCACACCTGGGTTCCTCTGCTGGTTCCTTCATGCATGAGGCTCGTCCAAGTATATGGAGAGAGGTCCTTGAGTATGGCTGTGGCTGGGATAATCTGTATATAATCTACATATTTATATGTGAGTGTGTACTACACAGATACCAATTGTTACAGTATTTATGACTTAACAGAAAACAGCTGACGACATACCTAAACTAAAACTGTACTATGCAATGAATTTCACATTGAATTAAAATCCTAAATCCTTTACTAAAAAAGTAAAAACAAAACCATAGAGTTAGGAAACACAGCTTGTCTTGAAAGCAGCTTACCAAGGTTTAATTGTTGTCTCAATTTTATAAATTTTTTGAATAAAATAATAAACTGATTTACATGCAACAGAATTTTCATAGGGTAGATATTTCCTATGGATAGTCTTTAAGATATAGTATCTTTCTATAATTCAACCCAGATTTTTTTTCTTTTATTGTATCACCATGTGGAAAGTTACAAAGCTTTCAGGCTTAAGTCTCAGTTACACAATGCTCAAACACCCATCCCTTCACCAGTGCCCATATTCCACCACCAAGAACCAGAGTAAACCTCCCCACCACCCCACCACCTCTCCAGCCCCCATCCCACCTGTGTAGCTTATAAATTTCACTTTACTTTGATTACATTCAATATTTCAACAAAAACCTCACTATTATTGTTTGGAGTTCGCACCCCCCCAAAGTCAGACCTGCTCAACCCAGATTTTATTGCATGATCCAATTCATCGCCTGAGTGACCTTTATCTGAACCTATAGAAATATGTTCTGGGCAAGAGATGTAGAATAGTGGACCTGGCGTTTACCTTGCATGCCGCCAACCTGAGCTTGACTCCCCCGTACCACGTATCATGTCTCAGCACTGCCAGGGATGATCTTTGAGTATAGAGCCAGGAGTCAGCTCCAAGCACCAAAGATATGGCCCCAAAACAAACAAAAAATTATATTAAAAGTCTTCCATATTCTTATATTACCATTAAAAGACATTTTGCTAAATCAACATTTTATTATCTTCTTTATTAACTTATCAACAGGGGCTGGAGAGACAGTATAGTGGGTAGGTCACTTGCCTTGCCTACCAAATCCGTGCCCTTTTTGCATATTTACATACTATACCATATGTACAAATAAGCCATATAAATAAATTTAAATATATAATTTTTGAAAGTTTGTATTTATTTTCACGTTTTAATTTTAAATGTATAGATCTTTAATCTTTTGGGTGTTATGTTTTATGTTATTTATAGTTACTCAGCATATTTACATTGTAAAATGCATTTTATATGTTACATTTAGGTTGGCGGGGTGAGGAGAAGGTGGTCACTCCCTGCAGTGCTTATGAGCTATTCCCATCTCTGTGCTCATGAGTGACCCCTGGTGGTGGTAGGGAGACTGTATGTGGTGCTTGGGATCAAACCAGGGTCAGCCGTATGTAAGGTATGTCCGGTTAAGATGAAGCAGGTCACACACCTCATCTTAATCATTTGCTTTAGTTTGTCTCTTCCCTTCCATCTCCTCATGGCTGTTGCCATGGTGACCAGGTGAGCCACAAGCCTGCCCGTGATGACCAGGTGGACACATATGCCTGGTTGTGATGCTCATATCTGAGTTGTGATGACTGGAGGTTTTACACCAAGTGGTGGCACTGGTGGCTCTTCACGCTCCTGGCTGTGATTTTGTGTGAGTTCACACAGCAGTGTGGTCCTCCACACTGTCCACAGAAGATGCACAGATTCAGTTGTGTTTCTGAGGCTCATGCCAATTTTCATACTGGTCAGGTTGCTCATACCGTTTCCACAGTTCTCTGGTCTTTTGAAAGATGACTGCATAGTTCTAGTTTCTTAGGAACCTCTTCTCTGTCACCAAAAAAAAAAGGGAAACAAATTATAGAGGTAAAATGACAAACCATTCACCACGAATGTGATGTTTCTTCCCACCACCATCCTGCAACTACTCAGCTATGGCTTCTTGCCTTATTTTCTTTTTTCTTAAATTTATTCATTGAATCACCGTGAGAACAGTCACAAAGCTTTCATGTTTGACTCTCAGTCATACAATGATCAAACACCCATCCCTTCACCAGTGCACATTCTCCACCACCAACAACCCCAGTATGCCCCCTCTCCCCACCCCTGCCTGTGTGGCAGAAAAATTCCACATTACTCTTTCTCTACTTTGATTACATTCAGTATGTCGATACCAGTCTCACTATTATTATTTGGAATTTTCTCCTAACACACAGGCCTGCTGAAAAGGCAACGTTGGACAGTTTGTTTTGTATTGCTGGTTGTGAGTAGCATATGATGTCGCACAGCTGCTCTCATGGCCGTATATGGTCTTGGAATTCTAAAATTTTAATAATTGAGGTATGGAAAAATTTCCACCAAGAGCCACTCAGTTTCTAGAAATTTTTGTGTGTCTCTGGGATCATGGCCTTTAAGGAGCTTAATAAGTGGCCGTGGGCCATTCAGGGCATCATCTCAGGGTCTTGTCGTGGCAGGGGAGGAGAAGGACCGGCTCCTCCCCTATCCCGAGAGGCCTGGCATGTGTCGTCACTGCTGGCCCGTATCTGGGTTTTCCACTGAGTTCTGGAAGGTGGCAGCCACCGGGCTTCCCAGGGAACAGGTGGAGGGAGGGAGGGCACCTGCTCCCCCCTGTGGCCCAGAGAAGGTGGCCTAAGGCAAGGCCTGGAGGCATCTCTGCCAGGAGTCGCTCAGTTTCGAGATTCGTTTGTGTGTCTCTTGCCTTATTTTCTAAGGTGCTACAAAATCATCGAGTTTGCACTTTAAAAAAAAAGGAATAACTGAGAAAAACAACTAAACTCCATTCCCATGTGCCACTGTCCGTCTGGCCTGAAGCACCCCCTAACCTATCGTCCTGCTCCTCCACACTGTCTCCAATGTCTGTCATTCAACAGCCCTGCTGAGAGGGTAGGCCACAATTTTTTTTCCCCTGAATACAGGTTCTGCCAGTATTCTTTAAGAAACATGATTTCATTAATCAAGTTTTTCACATGTCAAAATGTGCAGTTGCACATTTATTTAAAACTACTTCTATTATGGTTTTAAGCTATTTCTCCCAAGTCCCATTGGTCTCTTCCAAGGCACAGACGGCATTTGCAAAGAGCAGAGCCCCGCAGCCAGACTTTAAGGAAGGTCAAGCTGCTCCCTCTCTCTTGGTGGTGTGGATTTCTGCCCCTGTCCCGGTAGAGACCTGCCCATCACCCATGGGGACCCTCTTCTGCACCCACCTTCATCCCCTGCCCTTCTCCTCTCCCCTTCTCTTCCTCTTCCATCCAAGCAGCATCTATTCCTGGTTAAAGGGGAAGATGCCCAGAAGAATATCAGGTAGATCTGATTATTTTTTAACTTTGAAAAATGAATGGATATATTACAAGTCTTATAAACATTTAAATAAAGCACAGACTGTGTTAGGACGAATACATTAAACTATCCAGATTTCAATAATTTCTCACACTATAAGATCATAAATACTGCTCTTAATAGGTTATGTTATAAAGAATACTGCATTTGAAAATGAAAATGCTTAAAATTTAAAGTATATCTTCTAGATTTAATAAAAATTTAGTCATACTACATATGTGTATTATGTAATTGATCCTGACATTTTCTTTTTGTAAAATAAATGCAGTACATTATCCCACATGAATATTATTATCAGCCTTTTAGGTACACATGTTTTCCGTGCAATCATACTGGATAACAGTAAATGTCTACAGTTTTGTTCACCTGTTTCTATTTTAAATTAGATAATGTTACCACAAAAGTTGAGTGATATCATTGCAAATACACATTTTTTTTTCTTTTGGGATGAGTTGGACTGAGAACAAAGAACCAAATTATAGTAGAGAAAATATAGCTTTATAAGCTGACTTGGAAATTACATACATATGAAAAATGAGAAATCACATACTGTAAAGAAAGAGGAAAAATGGTAACCAGGAATTGTTCAAGAAAAAAATTGGCTTAATAATAGATGATAAAAATTCAATGTGTCTATTTTGATAAATTCCCACAATTTTGAAGTATATTTTTAAATAATAAAATAAGGAATTGTAAATCACAAATAAGAAAAACTTTGCTCTGCAGTTAAGTGTGTTTTAGTGTGATGATAGTTCTGGGTTTTTTAACAATGCTCTCGACTGCCTCTATAGCTATTAATAAATAACAGATAATATTAATTTTATAGCTTTAAAATATTCTACATTATCTTCTAATATTATACTCTTTCCTATTGGTTATTTTTTAAGATTTGATGTTTTGACATTTCTTGACCTCTAATATTTATAAATTTCTGTGCTCTGGGATATTGGAATGTCTTCCCGGGCCCTATGAAGCACAGACACGGCACCAATTTCTATTTTAGGAGAGCTCAGGCCACCAGCGTCAGACACCCTACAAATGACAGTCTACCCACGAGGCATCTCCCACTCCTGACAATGGGGCTCCCCAAGGTAGGAATTTCCAAGTTGTCAGGAAGGCTCCTAGGTGATTTCATGAGCTCAGCCTCCCCGTGCGTGTCTGCAGCTCTCTTTACTTCCAGAGATGCTGCCTTCTGCTTGTTAACTAGGTGCCTTGTGTCTATCAGGACAACATACTGAGTTAAAGGAATCTACTTCTACTGGGAATGAAGCACTTTAGGGCACATCTTAAAATTTATTTATTTGAGGGGTGGGTGTGTGGGTTCAATAGTACTCATGGCTATTTAGTGACCCTGCTTAAGGATCACTCCTGACAGGCTTGGGGTGTCTGGGATGGAATCTGGGCAAGGTGCATGCAAGGTAAGCACCTTTTCTGCTGAATTACCTTTCTGGCTCCTAGAACACATATTAAAATCAACATTTATTGAGTAAACATTGGATTGGGAGGCAGAGATACTACATGGGTAAGGTGCTTGCCATGCACACATCAAGCCTGGTTTGGTCCCAGGCACCAGGAGTAATGTCTGGGCACAGAGCTGGAGAAGAATGACACGATATGACAATAGAACTTTGAGCAGACCTATTGGTGTCATCTGCTTGTTGTTGAGTCATCATTCATTACATTTTTGTTTCATCCAATACTTCTGGAGCTTCTCCTGGTCAATAAAAAAAATACTTAATTCAAGGTAATTCATTATATTTTCCCAACATGGACATTGGTCATCACAGATAAATACTGACTTTCCTTCCCTCTCTCCATCCTTCTCTCCTCCTTTCTTTCTTCCCTTCCTTCCCTCTCTCCCTTCCTTCCCTCTCTCCCTTCCTTCTCCTCTTCCTTCCTTCCTTCCTTCCTTCCTTCCTTCCTTCCTTCCTTCCTTCCTTCCTTCCTTCCTTCCTTCCTTCCTTCCTTCCTTCCTTCCACCCTTCCTTCCTTCCTTCCTTCCTTCCTTCCTTCCTTCCTTCCTTCCTCCCTTCCTTCCTTCCTTCCTTCCTTCCTTCCTTCCTCCCTTCCTTCCTTCCTTCCTCCCTTCCTCTTTTCTTTCTCTTTCTCTCTTTTTTTCTTTCTTCATCTTTTCTCTATCCTACCATTCTCTTCTGAGCCATAGTCACATTTGCTAATTGTGCTGTGAATCTTATGGGATTTCTTTTGAATTGAGTTTGTTTTTTTTAATCCTGCTTCTTTCAATATTCTGTCTCTTAGGCTTTTATTATTCTTATTGCAATGTGTAGGAGTTTTTCTATTTGGATCTATTTCCCTGGACCCTTCAGATACCTTGAGTCTTGTGCTTCCACTTCTCCGCACTAGGAAATTCTAATCTAAGATTTCTTTCTTTCCTTTGTGGTTCTTCATTGAATTTGTCTTACTAGGCTTCAGGGATTCTGATGATTTTTATATTGTTCTCCTTAAACTTGCCCCATAGTTCTGTGGTATGGAGTTCATTCCTTTTCATACTTTCCCCCTTCTGCTGTTTTTAGAGATGTATTTGTATATTGTCTTTGCACTTACTGATCTAGTGCTCAGCTACTGTTATTCTGCTGTTCAGACCTTCTCTTAGGGTTAATATATATATTAACATATATACATATATATGTATATATTATGTATATATACCTAATATATACATATATATAACACCTACCATAGTCTGCATTTTGGGGGCTTTTTTGGGTAACACCCAGCGATGCACAGGGGTTACTCCTGGCTCTGCACTAAGGAATTACCACTAGCGGTGCTCAAGGGACCACATGGGATGTTGGGAATCAAACCTGGGTCGGCCGCATGCAAGGCAAATGCCCTACCCACTGTGCTATCACTCCAGCCCCCATAGTCTGCGTTTATCTCACCTCTGACTGTAGTTTTCTCATTTCACTCTTATACTTTCTTGTATTTTGATGACAACCTGTGCACTGTTTGTTTTCTTATTTGGCCCATTAAATATCCTCAACCAGGCATCACTGTCACCCCAAGAGGAGACAGTGGGGTCTGTCTCCAGTTCCCACAAGACCAGAGGATGTCACCGGGGAGGTTCAGTTCAGCCAGAGGCTGGAGGAGCAAGTAGAGGCTCTGGGCTGTGGAGGTGAACTTGAAGGAACTACACAACAGCTCAGTGAATTCATAGCCGGAAATCCAGTTTTCACAAAGCATTAAAGGGGCTTCTTTAGAAGATAAGACAATTCTCAGCGCTTTGCCGGTGAATTTGACTTTCACTCATGGCCCTCAGTGCTGCCATCTGCTAAGGCTAAGAGTGGTCTGATGCCTGAATGATAGCACAGTCAGTAGGGTGCCTGCCTTGCACACAGTCAGCCCAGGTTCAGCCCGCACCATCCTGGAGCTGCCCTGAGTCTGCCAGGAGTGATCCCTACGTGCAGAGCCAATAATAAATAAGCCCTGAGAACACAGGTGGTGGACCCGCATCTCCCCATCAAAAAAGTGTTTTTGTATTCCTAGTTTGTTAACTTTTTTTAATACTTTTTGAATAATGAATTAACATTTCATTATATTGAATAGTCTATGTCTAGTCAGGTAATTTTTTTCATGTAAATTTTATCATAATCCTTACCTTATTAATGAAGATGCTTAAGCAGTTTCTAAATGTAATTAAAAAAAATTTTTTTTGTCCACACCTACCTGTGCTTGGGGCTTGCTCCTGTTTAGTGCTCAGGGATGACTCCTGGGAGTTCAAGCAGACAGCTACACTAACTTTCTTGCCAACATAAGACTTTCTTTTCAGAATATTTCCTTTTCAAAATAAAACTCACTTTTATACTTTTGTAGTCCTATTTAGGCCTATAAATTCCCTTCTCCTTATTCATTCTAAATAATATATTTGTACAATTCAACTTTAACTTTTATTTCATGGAGATTTTAAAATATATTAGCATAGAATTTTTTCATATTGTTAATATTTCTAAATTTGTATAGCTCTACAAATATATATGTATATATAAATATCTATAAATATAATATTTATATTTTTATTCATATTTATTAATATGTAAATATATAAATACAGTATATTGTGTGTAATAATTAATAATATAAATATATATTTAATATTTATACTTCTAGCTTGCCCAGATTGGGACTGGGCCTTCTCCATCATATATATATATATATATATATATAAAACTGACTATAAGACCAAGCTCCCAGAAGAGCTCTCTTGCCCCCACGCCTGGCTGTCTTCACTGGGGCCCCTGGAGGGGATGGGTTGCCTTTCCCTCCCCACCCCAAGCAGAGCCTTGATAGTTGAAGACCTCCGGAACCCAGCCATAGCCATGTTCAAGGCCACTCTCCACACGTTTGGAGGAGCCTCAAGCATGAAGGGACAAGCAGAGGAACCCAGGTGTGCAGGACCTGGGGCTGAGATCTCCAAGCCTGCTCGGATTGGGACTGGGCCTTCAGATTGGGACTGGGCCTTCTCCACCCAGATCCCCCCTCTCCCCCCACCATTTTCCAGTAGCTTGGCAGCCACAAGCATCCATCGAGGACCTGATGGTGCAAGCGCAGAAGATCAAGTATGACCAAATATGACGTCACTGATCTGACTGAAATGAGAAGACATCAATCACATCACGCCATTTTTGACACTGGAGAAGAATTGTTCCTCGGAACATGTGACAACAGAGGCGTCAGTGGTGTCGGTGTCCTTGTCAAAACAAACTTGGCCATGACCATTCATTCATTCGAATGCCTAACAACCCGAATTGGACAAATACGCTTGAATAGATGTGGCTCACTGCCTGCAGTTTCAAACTTCGTTGTCTACGCACCAACATCCAACTACAATGAAGAAGAAATTGAGAGGTTCTATATGGAACTGGAGAAATTCTATAAAGAAGACCACATCTTCTACAAGATCATTGTTGGTGGTTTTAATGCCAAAATAGGTCCGAGAAGGTTGCCCTAAGAACTCCACATTGGGACACATGGCATAAAAAGGAATAATCAGGGTGAGAGACTGTCTGAATTCATCAAGTCGACCAAGACCATCCATGGTAACTCACAGTTCCAGAAGGCCAAATCTAAATGCTGGATATTGGAGTATCCCCATGGACAGTTCCACAATGAAATTGAAATCATATTCAATCAAAGGTTTTGCCTGACTGATGTTGCTGTTGTCCCAAAATTCCAAATGGGATCAGACCACCGTCTCCTTCGTGCAAAATTCTACTTCACAGAGCAGGGAGAAAGGTCTACAAAATTTAAGTCTAAGAAGGCAACGTTTAGAATAACCACCAACTGGGAGCTCTTTGGAACTATTGAAGCAATGTGGGAAGATGCTGTCCTGACAATGTCAATGAGGAACATGATTGACTGGTTCAGCACCTCCATGACTGTGTGAAGAATGCTGAGAGTGAGAAAGCCACAAACAGACACATGTCTTAGCGAACTCTCAGCTCATTTGTCAACGTGGTTTAGCGCAAGCCTCAGGCAACCACAAGCTAACGTTCGAGCTCGAAAAGCTGTGCAGAGATGTGAAAAAGGAAGAACGCAAAGAGAGAAGAGCAGCAGTGTTGGCCGAAGTGGCAGAATCCAGGAAAAGTATTCGCAATGCTCGCCTGTCCTTCGCCAACTACAAGACCAAGATGACTGCCCTCCGACGTCCTGATGGATCTATCACATCTTCCAGAAGGGCAATGGAGAGGATTATTCACAACTTCTACTGGGACTCTTTGACAGCCATGTCCGTCTGCCCACATAACAAATTTCGCAGGATGGATATGTTATTACCTAGGTCCTCCCTTCCGAAATCCGACACGCCATTTTGTTGGTAAAGACACGTACAGCACCTGGTCTGGACAAGGTCAGACCAGAACACCTGAAGAATCTACCGCCAGTACTCATCAATACACTGGCTTGGCTCTTTACACGCTACCTGTCTGAATGCAAGGTTCCGTCCCAGTGGAAAACCAGTAGGACCATTCTGTTGTACAAGAAGGGAGACATCCACGATATCGACAACTATCACCCAATCTGACTGCTGTCTGTCGTCTACAAGTTGTTCACTCGTGTCATCCTGAATAGAATAGGCAGAACACTAGATGAAGGACAACTATGCGAGTAAGCCGGGTTCCGAAGAGTATTCAGCATGATAGACCACATATCCACACAGTGACCAAATTCATTGAAGTTTCGCGGAGTTTAAGTTGCCGCTCTGTCTAACGTTCACTGCTCCGTTTTTGTATGATTTAAAATTTCTTTATTTTAGCCAGTGATTTGCATTTCATAATACTGTCTCAATACATTCCAACACCATACCCCACTACCAAAGTGTCCGTTTCCCATCAGTATTATCTCAAGGTCCTCCCCCCAACACCCCTATCTTCCCCAAGCCACATTTGTTGGGGACTTAGGCTTTATATAGGCTTGATCCTGTTTAGTTTGGTGAATACATTTGGAAATAAGCATGTATGTGCATAAAATATATTCTAATATGCATATCTTTACAGTGATTTTGGGCTCTTTGATTTTTTTTAAAATTCTCAGTGTTTTGGGGGACTACACCTGGTTCTTGTGTTCAGTGACCACTCCTGGTCTGTGCTCAGGGGCCACATCTAGCATTGCTCAGGGGACCACCTATGGTACAGGTATTAGAACCAGGGTCATGGTTGCAGCCACATGCTAGGCAGGCACCTTGACCTTTGTACTATCTCTGTTCCATTTTGATTTTTGAGGTAACTTTTAAGACTATTTTATGGTACAGAGTCACTCTACCACACTTGACACCAAATTGTCAGTATCCCTCCACTACAGTTCTTTAGCCCCCACCCCTTCCTATTCTTTGGTTTGTTTGAGGATTATACCTAGAAGTGCTCAGGGGCTCCACATAGCTCAGTACTTGGGGTTGCTATTGCAGTACTCAGGGGACCATACAGTGTAGGAGATCAAGTCCAACTTCTACCTGTAAAGCAGGCACTCTAGCAGCCCCCAACTATGTCCCTAATCCTTCCCTTACACCCCCTCCCTGCCCTCTCTACCCCCCCCCCCCCCACACACAAACACACTTCAACCCACTCTCTTCTCCTCACAACTCCTTTGGGTAATCTTATCTCTTTAGCTGTCTTGTTTGCCAATTAAACGGGCTGGACACATAATGCAATTTAGAGAGGACCACTGGACTAAAGCTGTTACCGACTGGATTCCACGGGACCTCAGAAGACCACGTGGCCACCCACCAACTACTTGGTCAGATTTCTTTGTCAAATCCCTGAATGAACGGTTTGAGGCTCCTCCTTTTCCTGGAGCAAGCAGATATTATTGGGCTACACTACCATGTAACAGGAACAAATGGAGATGTTACTGATGCCAGCTGGAGGAAATTGAAGTTCAATGGGTTGACAAGTGATACAAGTGATATATAAAAGATATATAGTTTTGGGGTAAATTATCAACTTATCATTGATTTAAAATTTTGTGGAGTCCTAAGAAGTTTGCATTATTTCATCTGTGCTGTTTAACTATAACCATATCTGCAAATATATGAATAAATAAATGAAGATCTTTCTCATATATGTGTAATACAAAGAAATTTAGTAAGAGAGCAGTAAATAGTCAGACATTGGAACTAGAGATATTGTCTAAAGAACTGAGCTTACATGAGAGGGGTTTTATTGGGGTGGGCCTTTGGACCACTCGTAGAGAGAAGCGTGCATATGTAACAGGTGTGATGTTGGAATGATGTATACATAAAAACCATAATTACAGTATTTTAAATAATGGTACAGCAATAAAAATGGTAAGGCAAAAAAAATTGACAATGGTCAAAACAGTTTTCCACAAGACATTGTTGAATATGTATATATAAATATATATTTGTACACACATATATGTTTCTATAGTATTATATTAGAACATTATATGGCCATTTTCAGTTGATTTAATTAAAATATTGTTGTCATAGAGTGTTTCTGGTGAATACTTTGGAGGAATAATACTCTTTCACTTTGTACATGATATTTGGCCTCATTCAATTAACTTTATAAGTAGAAATAATGAGGGTGCAGAGGTAACCACCAAAAGAAGTTCAGACACTGTAGCTATTTTCAAGGAGATTCTAACTGGATAAAAATAACAATTATCCGTTCAACTGTCCCAACTACCTTCTATAAGAAAACACATTAATTTTGAAAACACAAATTTCTACACTTGCCTGAATGTGAGGATAGTTAATTTAAATGTACCATTGTGAATGTAACTGGCTCATCCTAGTTATCTAGATGTTTAGAGATTCTAAATGCTCTTTGCTGGTATATGGAAAACCTGTTGATTTTGCATACAGGTTTACAATCAGGTTTAGAATCTTAAAAATTCTATTACTATTTTACTGGGACTTTGGCTTCATGGGTGCAACAACTTCTCAAACTTAGTGATAACTCTATTCACTAATTTTTTAATAATCATTCCTTTTACTGTACTTGACATTTTATTTAAATAATTTGGACTTTGTAGATATGATACATGGGATTATGGGGCATAAATTGGTACAAGTTCAACTTTTTCATCCAAAATAATTTTGTAGCTAGACATACTATGTGAAGCAGCATCTCCCTCACTAGCTATAGGCAGCGAGAACACATAAAACCAAAAAAGAATAATAATAAAAAAAGAGAGCAGTAACAAAGGCAACTGTAAAGTTCCAGGAAGAATAATAGCAGCTGCACAGAAATGGATGTCCTCAAATTCAATGTCCAAGAAATGCTTCCTTCAAAGTGCAGGTGAGGGAGATTTTCAAATAAATGAGAGAGAGAACCTTTGCGGGCAGATGGGCCCTCCTGGAAACACCGGAGGCTGCCTGCCATCTCCTATAAAATTCCAAGCTGAAGTTTGAGTCCTTGGGCCTGGTTTAGGACAGAACCTAGAGCTGCTGGGTGGTTTGCACCAGGGACCAGCCACTTCGGAAGGGCAGAGACAGGACAGAGCTCTGGGCTCCCGGCCTTGGGCCTGTTCAATACGTTTCACAACCTGGAAAGTAGCGAGTGATTGTGATTGCTTTCACCATCTGAGAAACTAGGTCCAGAATTGCCTGCTCTGTACAAATAGACCCACAGGTTACATATTTAAAAAAAAAAAACCACAGTCCTCAATGGCCTAAAACAAACACAAAACATATCCCTACCCCAATGTGCATTGGGAAATAAGCGTGTGAATTCTTGTATCTCCACATGCTGTGTGTAGACCTTGTATGACACTTGTACTTGCCAAGGACTGGCCCCAGGTGAAAAGGGTTGGAGCAGGAAGGAATGACCTGCAAGATTAAGAAACAAAGACAGAACTAAGAGAGTGTGGGGGGGGGGGCGGGCAAACAGTCTCATCCACAGAGAGCCTGAGCTACCTCTAAGCTCAATAGTTATTGTTTGGGTTTGGACCCACACTCAGTGGTCTTCAGAGCTGACCTCTGGCTGTGCATTCAGACATCACTCCTGGAGGCACTGAGATGACCGTAGATGCTGGTTGTTGCTTGCGGGCAAGTGTTCTGCCCTCTGCAATATCACACTGGCCCCAAGGTGTTTATTTCTTAAAACAAGGTATTGATACCAGGAGAAATGGGGAGACCTTCTGTAGTCAGTTGCCAGTCCATGCTAACTGAGCCTAGCCAGGCGTTTCACATGTCAAAGCCTATATTGCAGTGTTATGCCCGAGTTTCGGATCCCCATTTGCAGAGAGACCAAGTTTCCCACGTGATAATGCAAAAGCAAAGGAACTTTATCACTAGCCCAAGCCAGAGGCAGCCGAGCTAGGGTCCGAGTCTCATCCAACGCAGTAGAGTCTTGACAAGGACCCTGACTCCAAATCACAAGGTTTATAGAGGTTTCAGAGTTAAGCAAGCGCTATGGTGACAGTGGTCAGACAACAGTGGTCAACAGTGAAATAATAGTTTCCAGGAACAGTTTGTGGTTACATTAAGAAAAGACAATTTCTGGCACTCTGTGGATTGATTAAGCCCACTTGCTGGACCCAGGGACTTTCCAGGTGGGGTCAGGCTGGCTAGTCACATATTGTTTGATTTCTGGGAAACCGAATCTGTTTCAGTTCCAGGAACTGAACCTGAGGCCTGCCTGATTTTCCTCGTTTCTGCCGCCTGTCAGGGCACCGCCATTGTTTATGGTGTGGCTCATCTCTTCAGTACGACAAATGTTTTGGAGCTTATCTTTTCTTATTTTTAGGGGGGGTGCCCACGGGAAGTCCTCAGTAGTTACTCTTGACTCTGCTCTCAGGAATCACTCCCGGCATGCTGGGGGACCATACAGGATGCCTGAGCTCAAACCTGGGTCAGTGCCTGCAAGGCAAGGGCCTTACCCACTGGACTATCATCCTGGCTCTTTGGGTTTACCTTAAGGGTGTTTCCAATGGGAGAAAGAACAAAGGCAGACCCAGCCCTGGGCCCCTCCCCCGCACCCACCTCAGTGAATTTCCACATTGGCCCTAGAGTTACTTGGTGTCAGACTCCTGGAATCTGGCCATTCTCCCTTTCTCCTTAATCTTCCTTAACCCTTTGCTTCCAAAATAT
This sequence comes from Sorex araneus, assembly GCF_027595985.1. Classification (NCBI taxonomy): domain Eukaryota; kingdom Metazoa; phylum Chordata; class Mammalia; order Eulipotyphla; family Soricidae; genus Sorex; species Sorex araneus. Next base: position 189,009,262 of record NC_073305.1, read on the forward strand.
ATTCCTATATACCAATATAGTATTTGACAATTTGCAGTGTATCAGTGGACATAGGGGAAACTTTTTGATAATCTCTAAGTTAGAAAAAGAAAAGTTAAATGGATCTCTGTCATAGCAAACACAAATATTTCTAGGTCAACAAAACTTAATTTAAACATGGAAAATAAAAAATTCTGGTAAGAAAATAAAAATATGGGCTATTTCTTTTAGGTACTGGTGAGAAAAGATTTGTTAGATAATATACAACCACCAGAAGCCATACATATAAATATAATAACTATCTTAACATTAGAAATGTTCCATATTGCAAGTTATCTTAAAAGATGAAGAGATACCTCTAAATATTGATGAAAAAGGGGATGGCATATTTGTTAAATTAGCAAGTATCTGTATGCAGACTGTAGAAAGACTTCCTGCCTATTATTAAATTGATAAATAGCCACTGACAACAAAATGATTAATTCCAAAAATGGGTTCAGCATGAAAAGCACAGTACAGGACAGACGGAGCCATTCGAGGACACATACCTAGGGCCAACGTCAGCCAATGTCATGAGGAGTCCCCCGGCAAAGCGGTGGATACACAGTGTCCCCAACCACAGAGCAGGTGAATGTGGGCGGAAACGCAAATCACAGATCCCACTATTTTTAAAATTTAAGGACGTGAAGAATAAAAGTGGCATAAAAACTGGGAAATTGACACTATCTAGAATTTGAATATTTCACATACCCTTCTAGTTCATTTAGAAATGTGTAAAGTTTTTATATATACATATTGATACAATTTATACCAAAGCATAGTGATTTAATTTTTTAAATGTTTTGATCAAAATATTTCATGTAAACAGCAAATAAAATTAAGTTTGTAAGAATATTAGATAAATATATGGAATAAGGCTGTGACAAATATAAAAATTGCTTAATATTCATTGAGAGTAAGGATTTATTCGGAGCATATAGAAATTCTAGGTCATTCTTAGACTAGCAAGGAATCCTGGTTAAAAAAGTTAAAATTTAAGTAAAATTGACAAGTACAGATCTCATTTAGGAAAGGGTTATTCTTAAAATTAAAATCCCCCAAATTTAAGGGAGCAAAGTAATGTAATGATTATATCTGGTGCAATTAATTGATATGTTCAATCTTTTATTCTACAAGTAGTGATCCCACAATTTTTCAAAAGCAGGTGAAATATCTGACAATTGGGGACCCACAAAGAGACTCAACTACTCTCTAAGAACTGAATTAATTTTCTTATCAAATGTATTCGAACTTAATACCAAAATGATATCCTCTTAGAGTTCATCTATTGAGAAAATTCAGCTTTTAACATGCTGATTTTTAAAAAATATATATATCCTTTAAATAATTATCACATTTAAAAAATTTATGTAAGCAAATTTTCTAATTTTTGCACATCTTTGAATTCAAGGATAAAATCTGTTTGATCGCAGTAGGTTTTTCTCTATACAGCAGAATTCTGCTTTTTTTCTATCTCATGTTTTACTTTATCATTTCAACATGTGTAGTTTGTAAAAATGAACATACTATTTAATTCAACTACTTACAGAGATGAAGGAAGATATTTAAAGCAACACAACAGTAGTAGGAAACTTTAAAATTCCTCTATCACTGTTGGATAAACCTACAAGGAAACAGTAGCACTGAGGGAAGAAATGGAAGAGACGGGCCTAGTGGGCATATACAGGACTTCCTCCCCCAAACTGAGTACACGCTCTTCTCCAGTACATGCTGGGAATTCTCCAAGACAGAACACATGTTGGCTCATCAAACACATCTCCATGAAACTATGAAAATCATATTAACTATCCTTTCAGACCAAGATGGTTTCAAAATGGAAATTGATCGCAAACAGAAATTGGAGAAAAAAAAAAGCTCAAACACATTTAAAAAAAGGATCATTAAAAATCAAAATCTCTGAAAAATTAAATGAAATGTTAAAGATACCTAGTAAAGGGACCAACGAAAAGCCAAAGGCAGCTAATTGGGGAGTCAGCCTGACTGAGCTTCCTGAGGCAAGAGTGACAGGGACTTTGGAAGGAAGCAGCCACTCCAGCGGCTGGTGGGGTGGTGGAGAGACGTATGCAGGGAACCACCAGGAGTGACATTTTAAGTGCGTACCTCAATAACAATGGGAAGAGAAAAATGAACGAGCAAAGTCACACATTTGGTGAGCTTTAGTATCGGGTTCCATTGGATTTCATACAATGAACCTAAATTCCTTTTCTGAGAAGTTTGCATGATTTTCTTCTTTATTTTTTTTCTGTACCATTATTTATAATACCGTTAATGATAGTTTTATAACATTTGTGTATTTTATGAAATGTCTTGAGTCTTGAACTAAATTTTCCATGGAATGTTGCCAAGCGCCTTGAAGGAATAAGGAGGGATAAAGAAATTATATTCTTACAGGAAGTTGAGTGAGAAAATGGAGTGTTAGTTTCTACATTCAGAGTTCAAGAATGAAAAAGGAAGAGAACTGCAAACACACACACACACACACACACACACACACACACACACACACCCCACACCGAATCCATCTTCAGAGACCTTGGTGCTAGAGTTCCAACCTTCGGGATGGAGGAGTTACATTTCTGTTGCCACAGTTCCCAGCCTGGGCTCTGTCTTTGGCAGGCTGAGCTGATCAGTATATGGACTGATTTCCTTCTGAGTGTCCCTGCCCTTCTCATCCTCCTACAGGTCACGGGGGCTTAGGCTTCCGGGCACTGTCCTGTCTGATGCCTTTCCTTGTTCCCTCCCTTTCTGAGACCCTCTATCCTGCATCACACAAGGAAAGCAGCAGCCAGTGGTCTGTGATCCATCGGGACTAGGGAAGAAAATAAGTTCTCCACATTGTTTTTGCGATTCTCTTAGAGTTGAGCGGTCCAAAGTCTCTTCATCGCACATTTATCCCAGTGATACTGCCTCCGAGACAGTAACGCCTCCAACCCCCTTCACCTCCCACACCCAACTGCAGGCAAGAGGAGCTACCAAATTGAAAGGAAGCTTACTCGAGCTCGAGTGCTTATTCTCCATCTAAACTAGGCACTGGAGTCGAGGAACAAGCATTTGTTCTTGTAGTGTAATTTTCAGGGGCCACCACTTGTGCTTTTTCTAAGCAGGAAAGGCTGTTTTCAGAGGGCAATGAAAGAACTCTCCCTGGGGTGTGCACAGGACACTGGTGAGGGCTGCAGAGAGGGAGCAGAGAAAGGTGGGGTTGGAGGGCAGAGGTCAAGGCTCTCTCTGCGGAGCTGGAAAGTTTCAGCAGAAGAGGGAAAGGGAATATTCAAAACAGAACAAACCATTCCACGCAATTTTATAAGTGTGGCTTCTGAGCCTGCTCACCTGCCGAGAATCAGGTACTAGCGTGCTATCTCACTCACGCCGGGGACTTTCTGGTGGAGATGTGTTTCACCTTGAGAGGAAGGGAGCTGCACGGACCCACCAAGCACAGTGCAGAGAGGAGAGCTGGGGCAGAGGTGTGTGGGCAGGGCAGGACGGGCAGGCCAGTGGACTCAGGGCCCCCATACGAGCATGGGGCATCTTACCTTTGGCCCCTCAGGGAGCGTTGGCATCTAGATTACAGAGACAATGGACACTCCGTCTGATTTTGGCTCACTAGTGAATTAGAACAGAAAATGAGACTTAATTTAGGAAATGCAAAGTAATTTTTGTCTTCATAATACAAAGTAGAAAATATACATTTTCCAACTGGGAACACTTTGAGTACAGAATTCATGGGGTCCTTTGAACCAACAAAGCCCAGCTTCCCCTGATTAAGACCAATTCACTCTGAGAGCTTGCAACACTATAAGCAACTTTCTGGGGTATTTAGATAATTTCTGATAGTCATTTTTCTCTGAACAAAGTCAAGAGAAAGTTACTTGAATTGTAAATGAACCTCAAAGCCACCTATTATAATAATTCATATGTTAACACTGATAATGCGATTACTATTTTCCAGAAGATTCACATTTCTTAAAGTGAAAAAGAAAAGCACACTTTAATTATTCATAAGCTACATTTATTTATATTGTTAGGGTGAACATATTTTCTTCTACAAATCTGTTATTTTAAGTGGTTTTTGTTATATCAATATTTTCAGTTAAAATTAAGAAACATACTTTCAAATGCAAGACGCGCTTACCCAAAAATACTCCTCACATCTGCCTCTATAAATGTTTTCCTGTATTTTCGTCTCTTATCTGGCATCAGGAAGACCGACAAGCTGATGGAGAACATGCTCTCACTCTAGGTCAGAGTTCTCCTGTACCGACGGGAGGTTGCGGCAGTTTTTCTCCTGCTCGGAATTGGTGAAGTGCAGAGCATGTGGCCTTAGGGGCCTTGCACTCCATCATGCCCTAGATTTGTGGCAAGGCACAGACTGTTGGTTGTCCATAAAATCCAGTTTTTCCCTTTCTTTAGTAATAACCTGTGCTAGTGAGCAAGGCTGTTTGCAACTCTGTGAAGTGAGTGTTTAGGAATATAAATTGTTATGGTCCCTATTAAATCTTCAATAGCCAGGGGAACAGTGGATAATATACCACTTATTTATAATAATAACACTAGTTGTAATATCTCATATCAAGGCAAGTTAGCAAGCAAATTTCAGTGATCTATCTCGGTTTCCAGATAACTCTCATGAGCTAGATGGATCGGGTACTACTATTCCGGTTTAAGACAAACGCTTGGCTAAAGGGACTCATCACAAAAACAGTAAGACGGAGAAAGTGTCAAACTTTAATCTTTGACAGATTAAAATGCTTTTGTTTCTGGGGTGGTGGGGGCACACCTGGCAGTGCTCAGGGGTTACTATTGATTCTGTGCTCAGGGAACACTCCTGCAGGGCTGCGGGGACCAGAGGAGATGTCAGGGATCAAACCCCGGTCAGCCACACGCACTGCAAGCGCTTCACCCACTGTACTCTCTCTACAACCCCTGGAAGACTAAAATTTCAAATGTAAATTGAACAGGTGAAAAGGATGGTGGTGATGATAATGAAGAAAATGACATTACAGTAATCTGATAACGAAGCACTGAGAAGTATAGTGCTTATTTCTCACTTTAGGCATAAGCAAGGTGGAACTCCAGTGTTTTAATAACTTGTAAACACATGCAGTAACAGATGAGCACTGACAGATGAGCACTGAAGCTTCCTGGGACATTAAATATGAGAACGGAGCACAAATTGGACAGAGGAACACAGCTTGGAGGAAGATGAATGACTGTCGGCTGGGGGATGGGGATTGATGCACAGATTTCAGGACCCTCAAGGATGTCTAGTGATGGTAGGAAATAAATCCTAGGGTGTCAGAGAGGCTAGGTCAGACTGCCTGGTCCTTCCTGGACCATTTTTTGTCAAGGCATGTGCAGGAAGTGGTGTGCAAAATAAGAAAGGGGGATCGGTAGCATTTATGCAGGGTCCCATAAAGATTTCATTTTATTGTCCTCTCTTTGCATAATAGTACCTTAAAATGCTGTATTATTAAGTCTTTACCATTCTTCTGCTGCTTGTTCCTAACCCTTTTATACAAAGACGGGCAAAATGGATTAGTTGAATCAATTCCACAATACTAGAGAATATAATAAGTCAGTAGGATAAAAAGTGAGTAATTAGGAAGCAGTTTCTTCATTTTTCCCCTTTCTTTTCTAAGCCAAGGCAAGAAAGAATGCTTGCAGCATGCCAGAAGAGGCTGAATTCTTTCCAAACCAATCTGGGAAACACAAATGTTTGGGATAATAGGTGCCTAATTCAAAAGCCTAAGGTTATATAGCAAATAACAGTCAATTCACTATCATTATGGGTCTAATTAATGATCCTCTCTTTAAGCCATTGAGGTTCCTTGATTTTCTTCTGGGAGTTTGGGTCTTGACATCACTTTTATTATAGGAAAGGGATGGGAAGGGAGGGACGAAGAGAGAAGGAATGAGAGAGAGGGAGAGAAGGAGAGAGAGGAGAGAGAGAGAGAGAGAGAGAGAGAGAGAGAGAGAGAGAGAGAGAGAAAGAGAGAGAGAAATTAGCACTTCTTTCCCATTGCACAGCAGCTCCCTGTAGGCAATCTTGTAGTGAAGATGATGCCTTTGGGACAACACCTGAGTCAGGAGTCCCCCACCCAACCGCCCCCCAGGACTCACCTTGACTGCTGGGCACCCCACCTGGTGGAAGAAAGCTCTGAACTCACCTAGTCACAATGGGACGTGGCTTTATCTAACATTTATTATTGTCAGGTTTAACCTTTTATTTTTGATGTTTGAGTTACAATGCAATTCCAAAGCAGGATATCCCTAACTTAGCTTCCTTTAATGCTGACACTTTGCAGCATAAAATGATCTTCAAAATCAGAAAATGAATAAAATACTTTTTACTAAAGAACTCAAAATTTTAACAAGTTCTACACAAATGTCTTTTCTGATTCCTAGATCTGTCCAGAATCAGGTGATCACATCAAAATAATCACATTAATTGGATACATTTCATTTGCACAGAGTTTGTTTCTTGAACTTCCAGTGGTCTGTGGTATTTCCTCAACTTTTCTCTTCCTTTCTGACCTAGATATTTCTTAATAGTATGGATCAGTTGTTTTGTTTAACTGCACCTCTTTGGAGGTTTGTTTGGTGTTTTCTAGTTATCAGACTGAAACTGCATTTTTCATCAAGGGTACCTCGGGAAGAATTCGTCCTCCATGTTGTATCCTGTCACGTGACTAATAATCGCAGTCTTCTCAGTGATGCTGACCTTGAGCAAAGTTCTTCTTTTAATATTTTAATAACTATCATGAGAACTCAGGGAGGATTAATTGCTGTTCTACTGACCTATGAGCTCTGTTTTTATTTTATACCTGTGAAATTTTTTCTTGTCAAATTCTGAAATCTTTTTTTGTCTGTTTTATTCCAAAGGTTCCTTTTCCTTGTTTTGAGCCCACATCCAGGGATGCTCAGGGCTCACCCCTGGCTTTGTGACTAGAGATCACTCCTGGCTGGACTCTGGGGTCCTTGAGTGGTGCCAGGAACCTCGCAGGTTGGCCATGTACAAAGCAAATGCCTTACCCATGGAGAGTTCTTCATACTGGTGGGAATGCTGACCTGTTCAGCCTTTCTGGAGAGTAATGTGGGTATTCCTCAAAAAGCTATAAATTAAGTTTCTATATAATCCAGCAATACCACTTTTGGGAATATACCCAGGGTCCCAAAAACACACAGCAGGAAAGCCATCCGAATTTCTATGTTCAGTGCAGCACTATTCACAATAGCCAATATCTGGAACCCCGAGTGCTAAAGAACATTTAACTTGATAAACTTTGGTACATCTCCCATGGAGTACTACACAACTGCCAGAAAAAATGAAGTGATAAAGTTTGCTTATAAATGAGTGGGCAGGGAGAGTATCCTGCTGAGTGAAAGGAGTCAGAGGGAGCAGGAATGTCATAGAATGACTGGACTTATATGTGTAATACAAAAACAAAACACACACACACACACCAGAGTGTGTGACTAATCCCCAAGGACAGCAGAAAGGAGGTCCAGGAGGATTGGTCTATGGTTGAGAGTTTGCCACATGTTGGGGAAAGGGCAGCTAGGATAAAGAAGGGACCACTATGACAATGACAGTTGGAAGTGATCACTCAGAACAAGAACTGAGTGCTGTGAGTAGGTACAGGGACAACCTTGATAGCCTCCCAGTACCTGTATTATAAACCATACTGCCCAGAAGGGGAGAGAAGGAGAGAAGGGCTGTGTGGAGGGAAGAGAGAAATAAAAAGAAAAGAAAAGTGCCTGCCATCGAAGCCTGCTAGAGAGGGGTACTGGGGAAAGAAATGGGGACCGTGGTGGTGGGAAGTGTGCACTGGTGAAGGGACAGTGATGGAGCACTGTGTGACTGAAACCCAATCTGGAGCAACTTTGTTACTATCTATGTTCCAGTGATTTATTTAAACATACTTAGAAGTTTTCATATTCACTGAGTAAACTATAGGGCAACTAGTTCAAGCAAGGAAAAAAACATGACTATTGTTTTCTTCTATTCTCACATTCAATCTGTAAAAATCTACCAAGGGCAATAAAATACAAACATATGCAACAAGAACAAAAATGTTTTGTAGTTTTAAATTTAATATTTTCCCCTGACCTTGAAAGAGCCTCCAATGCGGCACCATTGGGAAGGACGAGTCAAGAGAGTCTTCTAAAATCTCAGGGCTAGGACGAATGGAGACGTTACTGAGACCGCTCGAGAAAATTGACGATCAATGGGATGATGATGATGATGAAGTTGAAATTTAATATTTGGATGCATAATCCCTTTTGGCTTAATTTTTTTATGTGTTACAAATAGTGGATTGAGGACACGGTTTACATATGGATATTTATTTGTTCATTTTTTTGAGTCACTTTGAGAAACATTTACAAAGTCGATCATGATCGGGTTTCAGTCATAGTGTTCCAACACCCATCCCTCCACCAGTGTGCATTTCCCACCCCCCCACCTCCCCACCCCCCCACCCCCCCACCCCCTGCCAACTCTCCTTTGGGGAATTATGGTTGTAATACAGGTACTGAGAGGTAATCCTGTTTGTTTCTTTATTTCCCTACTTGTTTGCAGCACACAGTTCTTATCCGGAGTGATCATTCCCAGCCGTTATTGTCGTGGTGGTCCCTTCTCTGTGCCCACTGCCTTCTCCCCCATTCAAGGCAGGCTTCCAAGCATGGACCAGTCTCCTGGGCCTTGTTCCTACTGTCCTTGGGTACTGGGCTCATATTATGTGGTTTTTTTTTTTGTATCCCACAAATGAGTCCAATCACTCTATGTCTACCCCTCTCCTTCTGACTGATTTCACTCACTGTGGTGAGTGACATGTGGATATTTCTATGTTCCAACATCATTTACTTAAGTACCAGTTTTTTCTACTCACCATGGTGATATATGGATATTTAGATGTTTCAACACCATTTACTTAAAATCTATTTTTTCCTGCGAATTGCGTTTGTACCTTAGCTGAAATTAATGAATCATATATTTAAAATTGTCTGGCTTCTTGATTATGTTTCATCAATATTTAAATCTATGCTTTCTCCAATACCATACCTTACTTACTATTGAAATTTTATAATTCATCTTAAAATTAGGGAGTGAAAGTTAACCCATTTTTGTTCTTTGTCAAAATGAATTCCCTATTTTAGTCTTTAAGATGGTTTCATGTATTTTAGGAGTAATTTGTTTATTTATACAAATATTTCTAAAGTTAATTTGAATTTGATAGGTCAATTTGGGAAACTTCTCTTTTTAACTTTATTAAATCTTCCAATCCATGAATATAGATTTTTTTCTGTACATAATTAACTCTTCTTTAAACTACCTCAATACATTTTAAACATCTAAAATATAGAGACCTTGCAAATATTGTTTATATTTATATTTGACAAAATGATTTATAGTGTTGGTGTTACTACAAGTGGTACTTTTATATTTTAGATTCCAATTATTCACTGTCAATATAGAGAAAGTTATTTTGTAATTTAGTCTTGCATCTGATGACTTTGATAAACTGAATTATAAATTACAGTAGCTTCTTTGATAATCTTGTGTTCTTTAAAGAGTTATTTGAAAATAAAGTCAATTTTTATTCATTCTTCTTGATTATGCTTTATTCTTTTCTTTTCCTGGACTTAATTTCACTGGATTAAAAAAAAAACTTACAGTACCAAATTGAAGAGAAAGGGTGGTAATAGAAATCCCACCTTACTACTCAATCTCTTGCTATTAAAAATGAAATGGTACCTAAAGAAATGGTGGAGCAGTCAGTGAAGAAATTATGGGAAGAAATGAGAGCAGAAATAGGAAAGCTACATTCAGAAATGTCATGAATAAAAATAAAATGATACCGATAAGTTTTCCTCAATGTACGTACTTAGAAGATCGAGACCCAGGGCTGGAGCAAAAGTATAGCAGGTAGGGCATTTGCCTTGCACACGACCAACCCGGGTTTGATTCCCAGCATCCCATATGGTCTCCTGAGCACCGCCAGGGGTAATTCCTGAGTGCAGAGCCAGGAGTAAGCCCTGTGCATCGCCGGGTGTGACCCAAAAAGGAAAAAAAAAAAAGATCAAGACTCTTTCATTTCTAATTTGCTTGGATTTTTCGAAGGGAGTGAATGTTAAAGTGTGTCAAATGTTTTCTCTGTAGCTCTGAAGGTGATTATATGGTAAGTCTGTGTGTGTGTGTGTGTGTGTGTGTGTTTGTATGTGTGTTGATATGGATTACATTGGCAGTTGAACACATGAGAAGCAAACTTAATCATGATATAGAATCTGTTCTCTATCAGTGGGCCCATGTCTGGTGCTATTTTGCAGAGCTTTTTTGTGTCAGTGTATAGGAAGGACACGAATGTGTCATTTCTTGGTTTTAACTTGATATCAGGATAATGTTGACTTCATAACATATATGAGAGAGTGTTCATATATCATAAAATGTATTACAGTGTGTTTAATTTTCTTCTACTTTCTGAGAGCTTAGTGGAATTTCTTTGTTTTCCTCATTATTTAATGCTTACTAGGGTAGGATCCCAGTGGGGTGTCTGACATCCTGACCCGAACTCTGTCCTAGGTAGGCATCTATGCCAGCTTCTAGACCCCAACTCAGCCCTGACCCCAGGTCAGCCCTAGGAGGTCCACTTCACTTGCCAGGTTCTAGAGTGGTGTTTCTCCAGTTCATCTCTGTGTTTTAGGGTGGCCAGAGCTGACCACTCTTCTCCATCAATCTCTAGGTGTGCTACTGTGCTTCTCTGCACAGCCAGCCCACTCTGCCAAACCTCCTACACTTCTTGTTTCATCTCTATCCACTAGCTCCTAGATTCTGACCAGCACACACACACACACACACACACACACACACACACACACACACACACACACACTCTCAGGTATCAAAATCTAAAGCTCTAAGATGATGGCATTAGGAGAGGAGATCATGAGGATGGAGACCTCATTAATGGAATCGGTGCCCCAGAGCAGAAGGGAGAGTCTTCGCCATTCTTTCTGCATGGTAAAGGTACTGTGGGGGTATGACTTTCTGTAACCCGGAGGCAGACTCTCCTTAGAGTCTGACCAGGCAGGCTGGCACCCTGATCCTGCAACAGCGGCTTCCTCTCTGCTGTACCAGTTTCTACCTTTATAAGCCAGTCTGTGATAAGCTCAGAAATCTACTTATGGCAGGTTGTAAAACTCTCTGGGGAATCCATGTTGCATTTGCATGGCAGCTGCCTTTCACCCTGCCACAGGTCTTCCTGCAGCTCTGCTTTCGACTCTCACCGGGGTTTAAGAAAATTAGAATTTTGGTAACTTCCCTGTTTATCTTTTCTGTTACACGGATTTCCTTTCCAGATCCATTAATCCTCACTAGAAGCTAAGATCCCTTTTGAAGGATATCCAGGATGAAATCCTGGGGGGAAATATAGAAAATCCATTTGCATATTAATTCAAGCTGAGAATGAATATGTCAGCAATGCTATTTGACAAAGATCATCATCATCATCATCATCATCATCATCATCATCCCATTGATCATCGAATTTATCGAGCGGTCTCAGTTATGTCTCCATTCGTCCAAGCCTGAGATTTTAGCAGCCTCTCTCTACTCGTCCTTCCAATTATGCCATACTGGAGGCTCTTTCAGGGTCAGGGGAATTAGACCCAGCTTGTTACTGGTTTTGGCATCTTAATACACCATGGGGACCTTTCGAGGCTCTCCCACGTGGCAGGAAACTCCCAGGGGTTTGCGAGGTTCTCCCAGAGGGAAAAGTAGGCTATAAGATATCACGCGGCCACTAAAGCTGCCTCGTGCTTCCGGGAACTTGGTTTTAAGTCTCTGGATGCTGGCCATTGACAGGATTACACGGTGCTGGGGGCAGTCCCTGGGTGTGACCGCCTAGCTACTGGGAGATGGGAAATCTGGGTGGAGGAGTCCCAGTCCCGATCCGAGCAGGCTTGGAGGTCTCAGCCCCAGGTCCCACACACCTGGGTTCCTCTGTCGGTTCCTTCATGGGTGAGGCTTGTCTGAACGTGTGGAGGGGCCTTAGCATGGCTGTGCCTAGGATCTGGAGGTCTTCGGCCACTGGGGGCTCTGCTCAGGGTGGGGAGGGAAGCTGGAGCCCATCCCCTCCGAGGAGGCCCCGGGGAAGACAGCCAGGCATGCGGGCAAGAGACTCTCTGCATCGCTCTCTTTTGGGAGCATATGACAAAGATCATATGCCATTAATAAATTGACTTTATTTACCACCCCAATAATGGAGAAAATTGGTTATTATTGTGATAGGCACAGGAAGAGAGTCTGCAAGACTCTTAGCAAACTCAAAATTAAAAAAGAACCTATTTATTTAATTATGTACACTGTATCACTGTCATCCTGTTGTTCATTGGTTTGCTCGAGTGGGCACCAGTAACATCCCCATTGTGAGACTTGTTACTGATTTTGGCATATTGAATATGCTACCAGCGGGATACTCTTGGTAGCTTGCTGGGCTCTCTGAGAGGGAATGAGGAATCAAACTTGGGTCGACCACGTGCAAGGCAAATGCCCTACCTGCTCTGCTACCGTTCCAGTTTAATTATGTATGTGGAAAAATTATTGCAGCCTTTATACTGTGCTAATATTTGAATACTAAGAACCTTGCCCCTGAGTTGATGCATAAAATAGCAATGACCTGCTAAACATGTGCAAAATACGTGAATAAGGGCTTGGAATAAAATATGGACTCAATACATTTTAGATATTGAGCAATTAAAGTTAGAATAAGGATAACTATGTGATCATATGTCCTCACCATGTAAGTAAGCAGCAGAGATAAAATGGGTTAATAGGAGAAATACAAAACCTACACACACACACACACACACACACACACACACACACACACACATGAAAGAATGGCAATACATTTCATATTTTCAAATTATGGTTTAGTTATAATTTCAGTAATGCATAATATCAATGTCTTCTTCACATTTCTTGTTTTGTTTTTGTTTTTGGGCCACAAAAGGTGATGTTCAGAGCTTATTCCTGGCTCTGCCCTCAGGAGGCTGCAAACCCTGTGCCCCACCCACCAGGCTATTTCTCCATCTCCTTCTTCTCAAGTTTCTTGATTACAAAAACAAAGCAGTATGTTTGCATCAAAATGCAGTTTTAAGAGTTTCCAGAAAATGATTAGCCAAGAGGTTTTCCTGACTCCAATTTTAACTGTCCCACATACCCTGACTTCTTAAAAAGCATCTTTAATAGTGCCCTTCCTCGAATTCATCTTTACTGCAGGCAAATAAGTGGTTTGGGCGGTTGGCTCAATTTTGGAAACATGTATTTCCCTTTCATCTTGGTTTTGTTGCTATTAAAATTAGCGGGGCCAGCACAGGGATTCTCTTTGGTCAGCATTTTCTCTGGCTGTTGGGAGGAGGGGCCCGTGAGGGGAGGAGAGGCAATCGTGAAGGGGATTCAGCCACTGTATCCTCAGGACGTTAGAACCGGACCTTTCCTCGCTCTTGCAACACCCCCTCACCCGCATTGCTACTCACACACTGGAAACGGAGGTCGGCAGCGCCCAGCCATGGAGGAGGGATGCATTGTAATTGCTGACCTCTTTGGAGGACGTCTAACCACGTGGCACACACTGCCTCCTTCCGAACTCAGGGGCCTGGAGCAGGCAGTGTTAGATTACTCCTGGGTGGGAATGAAATCATGTGGGAGCAGCAAGAACAGCTCATGGAGAAAAATTACCATTTTATATTTATTACTTCGGCTAGCTTAAGTGCCATAGGAATAGACTCTCTAATGCATTAAAGAGCAATTCTCCCACAATTTGACTGTGCTTCTTGGTAAACTATTTTTAGAGACTCTGTCTCCATCGGCTTTTAAAGGCACATGCCAGCCCATTTTCAAAGGTTATTTTAGTGGTTTGTCAAAATGGTATAAATAACACAATTTCTCTTCAGGTTAGAGAAATGGGGGACATTCTGTAATGAAATTTGTATTCTTTGGGTGCAGGGGGTGCCCTGGGTTTTCTTACTCGGTGTTTTTCATTGCTACCTCAGGCACAGTTCTTCATATCTTTGATAGGATGCGAATCGTATAGTTTAGCTTTGCTTAGTTGCGTAATCAGATAATAGCATTTTCTTAGAAGCACAGATTGGAAGATAACACCTACTTATCTGCGGCAGAGTTCTAGATACCAGATAAATTTTGGTCCTTAGACGCTCTACTAGGTCAGCTCCTGGAGAATAGAACAGTTGCCAGGAATATAAAATGCTTTCAGGCTATTCATCTTGACATTCTCTGGGGTTTAGTTAATGCTAAATGAGATAGAGAAATTACATTTTGACATTTCCTTTGTTCAACTGGAAAGAGTAGTAAAGAGGAATCATTCTGGACTTAACTGAGTGACACACATTTCTGAGAAGATTAACTAAAAATCCAAGACTTCCTATATTCTATCAGCTGAAGGAAGTATTAGTTGTTCAGGGGTTTTCTAAATTGGTCTATCAAAACCTGTTGCCACTAGAGAACTCATCACTCATTGAGTTTATTACGCTTCGACTGAATTCCTCTTCTTGGGGGAACTAATCATGTAAAATACATCTTAATGGGTAAATTAAGAAAAACTGGAGGTTTTCTTGTAATATTTCTTTAACCGGTGGAATATGTATATGTAGCCTTATAAAATTATACTCAAGTACATATTTTTCTAAATAACAGAACTAATGTAATTTTAAATAAGTGCTTTAATTTTAGCTCTTTTGTTTTAGCTCTTTCTAGAATAAATGGTAAAATTTCAAGTTCTTTATTGACCTATACCTATAATGCAATCTAACTTTGTTGTATCAATTCTGCGTTGTTGGTTCTTATAAGTGATATTTATGTAAAAATTAAAAACAAAATATAGAAGTAACAGATAACTGAGTCTCAACAAGTTGGATGGCTGGTGTGGTTTGAAACTATTCCCATAGTTAATGCAGTTCTTTCAAACAATTAGGAAAGCAAATGTGTTTTAATTACTTAACTTAAAATTTGCTATAAGTTGATCTTAATATTATAACTGCTTTTCTTGACCACTAGCACATAGAGTTCAAGAAATGTGTGTCAAATAAATAAATAGATCAGAGTATTTAATTTGATTGCATGGGGACCGCATTAATTTTCCATAGTCAGGATCTATGTAACTGTGTGGTTTTGTAAGATGCTCAGTCTGAATATTGTAGGTTCAAAGATTAGATGCCAAGTGAAGACTGAATATTGACCGTGAAGCCCGTCGTATCTGGGATGTCTCTTCCTTCCTCTGGAGTGACTTCTTTGAAATTGTGACTTGTTCTCTTCCGTGATGCAAACAACAGGCAGCTAGAGAAAATGTTCAAATCTTGCTTCTCGCTCCTGGCACGTGTGGGTCTGAATGGGCACCTAAACACATTGGTGAGCAGCATCTCATGTATGAAAAGCAGCCACAACACAAGATCGTAAAGTGTCTTGTAAGAATTATGTATGACTGTAAGGTTCTTATCCCAGGGATCATCACTCACCAGGTGTTCAATAATAGTCGCGTGCCAAGTAGCTTCCAGGTCACTTCTTTTCAAATCCTGTCACTCAAGTCAGAGGCTGGTCGCCATCCTGCATTCTTGCTGACAGCAGCTGGAGAGGAAGAACTTATCTTGTTGGCTTCTGTATATTTCTGGTCAACAAATCCAAACACTTCACTGAATGCACTAGCAGTTGATAGATCTGGGGTCTTTCTCATTTATTGTTCAGTTTCTGAACTACTGAGCAACTGATAGTCTTGTCTTACAGAGAAGAATATTTGATGGAAATTTATGATTTATCATTATAGAATGTTCAAACATACATGCAGAAATGTATGGCAAACTAGCCTTTCCCAGGACTTGGCCAATTGGGGCAAGGGGTTGGTTGCACCTGGCAGTGCTCAGGGATTACTCCTGGATCATTTCAGGCAGGCTCCAGGGAATGAACTTGTTGCCTGATTCTCCTCAGGTTCCTACACCCAAGGCAAGTGTCCAACCTCCTGTATCCTCTCCCCAGTCCCCGTTTGCCTATCTTTTATCTGCAGCAATGCACAGTGAGAGAAATTTAATTGGAATCTTTCTTATACAATGAATTGGAAGGCCAGTTAACCGTGTTCTCAACTTTATCATTTGCCTCTCTGGAAAAACTTGGATGTTCTTCTTTCCTCTGACATTTTCCTCCTTCTTCCTTCAATGGTACTGACCACTGATTTGTTCTTTTTTTAAAAAAAAAAAACTAAGTTTTTATTGAAGTAATATTTGTTTTATTTTATTTTTTTTTATTGAATCACCATGAAAAAAGTTACATAGCTTTCAGGTTTAAGTCTCAGTCATACAATGATCAAAACCCATCCCTTCACCAGTGCACATGTTCCACCACCAAGAACCCCAGTATACCTCCCATCCCACCCACCCTCCACACCTGTGCGGCTAATGATCTTCACTTTATTCTCTCTATACTTTGATTACATTCAATATTTCAACAGAAAACTCATTATTATTATTTGGAATTTCCCCCCAACAATCAAACCTGCTGAAAAGGCATCATTTGATAATTTGTTTTCCATTGCTGAGAATGAAGAGTATATTGCAGCTGCACGGTTTGGGATTTCTGGTATTTTAGTAATTAAATCCAGAGAAATTTCTGCCAGAAGTCGTGCCATTGCAAGCTCGTACCTCCGGTTAGTGGGCTCTATAAGATGGCGGTCACCACGCAGCCACCGCTGCCACTGCCACTGCCACCGTGGAAAGAAAAGGCCAAGAGAGAAAAACCTTTCCCTTCCCCTGATGGCATGGGGTAGTAGCTCAGCTCACAGTCTAGAGGCATTTCTGAAAGAAGTCGCTAGGTGCCAAAAGTAGTTATTAAGCCTCCGGGATTATGGTCTTTTAGGAGCAGAGGAGAGTTCATGTGAGGCCTCTCTGGGTCTCATCTGGGAGGATATTGCATGATTTGCTCTTATTGTCTGAAAGTTTGTTCTTAATGCATTCATTGGTTTGTTTGTTTTCTTATACACCACATATAAGTCAAGGTATATATCTTGACTATCTTTTGTCATGTAGGATATTTCGTTCAGTTTAATTCTCTCTATTGTCAGATATGTGAATGCAAATAAAAGGTTTTTATATATTTTTTATCAACCAGAAGTTTGTTCTTGTGAATATCTTCATTTCTCTCTCCACTCTAAATCTAAAATGTTTTTTATCTTATTTACCTATCACATTCCTTTACCTAATTCGACTGCCAGATATTTCCTTCATTGTTTTTTTCTCTGATTCTGGTTGCATGGGTCTTAATCTCCTACTCCCTTTGGTTGGGAGGGACCTTACTTTGCATGTTTGCTTGAGTGATGGATGTGTACAGGTGACTTAAGAGACATGAGCCCACATCCTAGGGCAGGCGGACATGGCCTGCACGCTCTGGGAAGGACACTAAGACTGGTGTGGAGAGAAGCATTAGGCACTACAGCTCTCATCTCCTTTCTCATCTCAGCCTCCTTCTCACTTCCCTCCCTCCCCCTTTATCTGTCTCTCCATCTCTCTTTCCCTCTGCTCTTCCTGTTTAACACTGTTTCTCCAATCTGTCTTACCTCCCACTTTATGTCTCTCTTCATTTCTATTTCTAGCTCACTTTTGAAGATTTAAAAAACCCACAAAGCAGTTTAAGTGAATAAAGAGGCATCTCTGGAGCTGGTTTCGAACCCTGAGTAAAGCATTGGTACTACCCACAAGAGCAATGGGCAGGGGACGATTGTTTTCAGAGGGGAATCCATCTGACTTGGATGTTCCGGAGCAACCTTCCTGAAAGAATTATCTATCACCTCTGCCTGTGACTCTTCCCCGGGTCCTATAGTTAGTGCCGAGTGGGGGCATGAGCTTTAAAATGAAGGAACTGGGGAGGAAATAGGAAGGTATTCCTGCTGAAATACTAGTCTGAAGTGTATGTGTGCACGCACATGTATTTAACATGTGATATCTCTTCAATGGTCACTGCTCTTTAGAAATGGAGGAATGTGCATCTTCAGCCACGCCTGTAACAGGTTCCTTTTGATCTCTCATTCGGTTTTAGGAAACTAAAAATAAACAAAAATAAACACAAACAAAAGATAGAGACTTCCTGTCTCTATCTTTACCATGATTCTCACTTCCTCGGAAATCTTTGATCTTATATCAATTATTTCTTCATATAATTCTTCAAATAATTCTTCATGTCATGCTAACTGCAAGATCTCCCCCGCAGTTTCTTGGGCCAGGTGCTCAGTGACACTTTTAGAGTCAGGTCCTTAGAACCCCCCACCAGTGCAACAGGAAAGAGGGGTGCAGAGGGCTGGGTCTTAGCTCACCGGAGTGGATTAGGTGCCTTCGAACCAGCTAAGAGTTTGTCTCCTCTGAGTTCCTGCTTTCTTGCCTTCTTCCTTGTCTGTCTCTTCTCCCTCCCTCAGTCATGGTGCAGAAATGTAGGCCATGTATGCTGACCACCGGGCCCTTAGCACCATGCAACAGATAAAGCAGAGGGGGAAAGAATCCAGTAGCTCAGGTTTTAACCAGGCTGAATAAGTCACGAGTATTTCTTTGTCTAATATGTAAGAAACTGTCCCACAACACTTTAGGAATTAGTGATTGAAGTGAGGTAGACTTTGGAGGATTGAGAACCCTTTGCCAGGTTTTCATCCAAATATCTGGCTTCTGCTCACGAGGAAACAGACTCTTCCTCGCGGCTCTCAGGAGTTTCTACGGTGAAGGTCTGTGTTTGCTTCTGCTTGACCCAGCTTCACTCGGGTCTCTTCCTATCAGAGGTCTCCAGCTTCCATTTCCTGAAAACATTTATTTTAGAAAGACACAATTGTGAATGCTCTCCCTTCCCTAAAACTTTCCTCAGCTTCACCACACAGGACTGACTTTCTTCAGGACCTCTGAAATTCAGTGACTTTGAAATGCACCATCAAGGAAGACAGAGCATCTCTTTCCATCTCTCTGGGAGGCCAGGACTCACTCTTGGAAGAGGCAATTCGAAAACACAGGTGCCTCATCACACAGACCAGCTTGCCCCGCATTCTCCAGAACTCCACCGCTGAAGAACTCCCTTGATTGGTGTTTCTATCGAGCTGAGAGGATTCTCGTCTACTGTAATGGTCCTGAGTAAAGCTTTATTGCAATCCGTCCAGCACATCCGAATGAGGCACCGCCATGATTTGGCAATCGTACTTGTAAGCCTGACTCCCTTCCGATCCCTGCACCTTGACCTCTGTTTGTATAACCCACTCATCTTCGTGTTCCCCATCCCTGTCTGGGCGCATTAGAGGGCATGTTTACGATAGAAAAAAAGACCAAATCGCATCAAGCATATCAACATCAGAACAAATACAAATATCCGTGCATTGCATTCTGGATGCGTGATTTCTCCCTTCCTTGTAGGAATAAGCAATCTTGGGGTGTCGTAGAGCTACCTGTGGAAGACAACTTGCGCAAAGATTAAATACAAGAAACTAGATAACACGATGAATTTAAAGTGACAAATGGTCTTTTGCTAAATGCTGTTTATTCCAATGTGAATAAGCTTTTATTATTTCTCAGAAAAACATGTGTCATCTCTGACCTTTTATCTTACTGTTCTGGAATTGGAATCAGAATGCTGGAACAAAGGCAGTCTGAAGCGGGGCAGACTCAGAGCGTTCGACACAGGAGCAGCTGGAGTTCAGGGGTCTCTGTCCTGCGTCAGAATCCCGGAACTCAACCTTTATTGGGAGCTCTTTCGGCAAAGTGCTCTACTCCACATGGAAGCCAAGCAGGAATACCATGAAGCTCATTTTAACTATGACAAATCCTGTCACGATGGCTAACCAAGTTCAGTTCAACAACTCTTGCTCAGTTGAATGCTCAAACATTAAAATTCTCCAAGTTCACCCAAGTTCCAGATAAAACACCAATAATTTATTCAAAACTCTGCAAAACCTTTTTTTTCTCACTCTGTGTATATGCATATAGCAATTCTATTTTCTTTTTTACTTTATAAGATTTTACAGGTTTTTTTTTCATTTCAAAATAGAGATGACAACAAATTGGAAAATAGCATTATCAGTCTAGATCGATATCACTTCAGGTACCATGCTGGCAATTTAAAACTTGTGAATTTTTCTTGCCTACATTTTCTTTTTAAAAGAAGCCACCAGTACTGCTCTATACATACTACATATGTACCCAGCAGGGAGCGGCTGAGGGGGCCCATGTCCTCTGAGGAGGGCAATCATCTCTGCAGCGAGGGCCAGAGCAGCATAAAGCCGGTTCCACAGCTTCTAATTAACTCCCAGGATTTGTCTTTCACAAGGCTCATTGTTTTAGGGGTAGTGATTACAAGCTATTTTGGCTTCCTCCTTTCTCCTGTGTTTCTAACTATCTCTCTTGGATTTAGAAGAGGGAACAATTACATTTGGAAAAGGGCAATGATAGGGTTCTGGCTTGAAAATTGTACCCCAGCCCCTGATTCTGAATCACCGTAGTCCAGGAAACAAAGGCTGGGGACCGAGGAACAGTTTCCACTGTGTTCTTTCCTTGGCAATTTCAGGACATTCAGCTCTGACCCTTTTCTGCTTCTTTCTTAGTTCAAAATACCATCTTACTGCACAGCTTTGAAAAGCCTCTTCTCTACCATGGAAGGATTTTGATTAAAAAAAAAAAGTTAGATCTGCTGAGTAGGTGACATCATACTGGCCTTTTTTTGCTTAACCTTGACTAAAATGCCACACAACAATATTGAGGTGGTATTTCTGGTTCCTGTTTTATTGCAGTTTTCTTTCAGTTACCTAATGTACCCCACCTAATATTATTTCTGTACACAATTAAATTATACTTGCATCTACAATATTTTATCTTTATTTTTTCATCAGACTATGTCTAAGTATGGGGCTGGAGCTATAGCATGGCAGGTAGGGCTTTTGCCTTGCATGCGGCCAACCCAGGTTTCACCACTAAATAAATATCATGCATTTAAAATGTATTAATTTTAGTTTCTTTCATTTTAAAAGCCAACATAAATGTATTTGTGCTATTCTACTAAGCCAGTCTCTTAGTTACAGTCATTTCCAGCTTTCAAAACTAGTAATAAAGAAGTGAAATGCAAACAACCCATTTAGTAAACTCTAGTTTCCAATCAGCACCTGCAATTCATTGTCCTTTGACCATATCTACTGAGTATTTATAAGTATATTGGTCTATAAGTAATACAGATAATTTTACTTTTATACAGGTTACCTTTTGTGATATTCTTATAAAATTTAAAAAGACACATCGATTTTTAAAAATATTAATTTATAAAATTCAGAGCAGTATTTCTAAAGGTATTTTTGTTTGACATAAAGCACATAACTAAACTATAATCATACATTTGAAGTATACACTTAAATATTTTAGCATATTCAGAGATGTGTGCACACATCCTTTCTTACAAGTTTAGAGTATCTTTATCACCCATCAAAAATGTACCTATAATGAGCCTCAATTTCCCTTTCTACTAACTGATCTTAGCTTGACTATTGACATACTTTTTGTGACTAAATAAATATCTACATCCGGGCCGGAGTTCGAGTGGGCAGGCATTTGTTTTGCGCACAGCCAATCCAGTTTCCACCTGATTCCCCGGTGGATCCCTGGGGCTGCCAAGAGTGATCCCCGAGCACAGAGCTAGGAGTAAATACCCTTTAAAGTATCAGCTTATTCTAGCTTTTAGGCTGGGACTGAGGCATACCCTGACGGTGCTCAAGCTTACTCCTGGCTCTGTGCTCCTGTATCACTCACTGGAGACCTCAGGGGATATTCCATGCCAGGGATTGGACCGGGACCTGTCAGGTGCGGGTCAGGCACCTTAATCCCTATACTTTTCCCCTGTTCTCTTGTCTTTTATGTAAACTGATCCAAATTGGAAGTTTCTGATCATTTATTCCACTTACCTTGTAGGTTTCAGGGTTGTTTGTGCTGTCACACACAGCAGTAGTTCATTCTCTAGTTTCCTACTAACTCTGTGGTAGAGCGTTTGGATTCACCAACGACAGACATCAGCCGGGACCATCAGCTCCTCAGGCTGTTTCCCCTCCAGGCCATTCTGAAGAAGTTCATCCGTACTCCTGGGTACAGTCACTTGGGCAAACACTTGTGTCTCTTGCTTATTAACTTAAGAGTCAGATGCCAGGTCAGAAAGTTACTCTACAATTTACTTTTTAGGAACCACAAAAAAGGGTTTCTGAAGAGTTTGTATCATTTTATTCTCTCCTCTGTCCCTGGCCCCCAGTAAGTGGGCTCTGGTTTTCCCACTCCTTGCCGACACTTATCAAATGTCTCTTTGATTACAGTAATCCGAGTGGGTGTGATGAGAGGCTTCATAGTGGAGAGTTTATGTTTCCCCGAGGGCTGGTGATATTGTGCATTTTTACTATGCTCACTTTATTTTATACTTCTTTGAGGTTAATTTTCAGCTAATTTTCTATTTTTTTTCAAAAGCTAGTTTTTTTTTTTTAACACAAAAATTCTATTCATCTATTTTATTCTAGTTGACATACACTATCTTTGATTACAATTAAGACTTTGTATTCTGTGCTACTAAGATTAAATTTTATTCGTGATGAGTGTCGAGGTCTCATCTTTAGGCACGTTTCGAGCTGAGCTGTGTTCCAGGTGTTTGGTTTGGTTTGGCTCCAGGGTCTCCCCAGCATCAATCAATGTTAGCTACTCGCTGCCCACCCTGCCATCAGTCCTACAGTGCCCCTTAAGGCCATTGGGGATGATAACGGGTGCTGGGATTAAACCTGAGTCAGCCACATTCAAGGCAGTGCCCTAACCACTATACTATCTCTCCAGTCCCCTGTGTACAGTTTTATTGAGTTCCTACCTTGCCATCTCGTGTGATCTGAGATTTGGGGTAGAAAGCATTCATTACTATCATTACCAATAAGTGAGTGAATTCTATTTTTTTTGTGAATTCAAGTTTTCGCATGAATCATCAGACGGTGTGGCTCCAAGTGATCATGTTTGTAATCTTTGTTTTGGAGTTCTCACCTGAAAAAGTCTGCTGCAAGAAAATGAAGAAACTTCAAATCAATTTTCTCAACCAACAATTAATGAAAGAGCTTAAAACTCAATATTTTAAAACAATTGAACCAGATCTTGACTATAACAGTAGGGACTGATTTTGCAGAAAGCCAGCTTAACTGATACAACGAGAAAGGCATTTCTCGTACCGGTAAGCAGCATTTCACCACAAGATGGGCAGGGCTAGCCTTCATATTCTGTGGATAAGACAAAGAAAATAAATATGGAAACATTATATGACAGTTCCAAAGCTGTACTGGTAAGGACTTAAGAAGCCATACATCTAGGTAGCACTGACCATACAGTGAGATTTTCCCCATATTTTATTATCTCTGTAGGCTTGAAAATCCACTTTGAAAATTAACCAAGACAAAGAAGACTTTGAATATAATTTTCAAGGCTCAGCTTAAATATTTCTTTCTGAAAGCTCCCTTCCCTCGAGTTGGATATAGTTCTTTCTCCTTTGTTGTAAGGTTTTTGTGTGGGTTTCTTTGCAATCACTCATGACTCTCAGATCACACTTAGTGAATGGAACTGTAGTTCCTCTAGAGTAGAAACAACCTGACTGGCTTGGGTGTTTGGTCTCAACCTGTTTGCCTTGAACACAGCAGCTGTCCAAAATAGGCCTGCCCAGCTAAGTTTAACACTGTGTATGCAGATATTTGTTCATTAACTGAAGAATTATCTTCAAGAAATCCAACTTGTGATATCCTTCCGGCGGAAAAATACTACAAAGCAGCTATTTCAGGAATCATTACTATACTGTTACACAGTTCTTGTGTATTCTTATTCACTGGTTCTTTTCCTTTCTTTTTTTCCTGAGGAGAAAGCTTTTTCACTACATAAAAGCACAACTCTTTCTATTGGCATTCAAATACCAGCCTTGACACTAAGTAACTATGAAACTTCAAGCAAGTTTTTAATCTCTAGAAATGTCAATGACCACATCCCTAATATGGGACTATAAATACTAATGTCATAGGGTTGAAGAATTTGAGGATGTTCGAAGATTAAATGAAAAATTGTGACAATTTTTTTAGCACCGTTTCTCTCACTGAGTGGGTATTATTAGTAGGAAAAGTAATCATTATTTCTCTGTTGGCTATAGTATGAGAGAAAGCTCCAAATATTTTGTATTATTCAAATATAAGATGAATCTAATTTTTCCAGGCTCTATAGCTCTCAATTTCCGAATGCCAACCACCCAAAGTGAAGATAAAGGCTAGAAAAAGCATTACTCATTACTTTTCCTTCCCAACAGGAGCAGCATTCGTACTAAATATAATAACTGTACATTGGAATCCTCCAAATCCAAAGGCTTCAGAGAATGACTCCATCTCTCCTGGGAGGTAAAGATACACTAATAGGCAGAGAGCAGTAATAGTCTAACATTATAACCAGAATAAAATGAGAATAGATAAGATTGAATAGGTCACCATGGTACAGTGATAAAATTATAGGATGCAGTCAAATGCCAGGAGACCTAAATTACTAGATAGAGTTGAACAAAGATTCCTCTTAAAGAAACATTTTTCCCTGTGTTGGTGACGTGTCAGGCTTGGTACTGAGATCATTCTCATGGATTAAAGATAGTGCACACATTTTCTATCTTATATTTTCTTTGCACTCATATCCTGGAACGTGAGTTATCTGATGTGGAAGACTCGTGCTGAGACCATGGAGGTGCCTCCCCCCTCACCACGCCTTCGGGAGGCCAGTCCGAGCGAGATGGCAGGCCAGAATAACACAGGGCTCTGCACTGCTCACTTTGGATCTCATGCATAAACAGGATTCCTTGTTTTCAATTTTATCTTTTTAAATTGCTGATTGGCATGCTGTGATTTACAACATAGATGATGGTGGTTTTCTGTATACATAATCTCAGTGTCACAGCATCACCACCGTAAATGATTTCAAGTTTGCTTGAACTTTATATTGTGTTTTTTTTTTCTCTGAAGAATATGAACGTGTAACTGTAACCAGATTTAGATAAAATCGTGGAGGTTATGAGAAGCAAATGATCTCTCCTTTGGGAGCTGTCACCGCCAGTCACAAAGTGATGTGCTGAGTGTCAGGGAGACAGGGGTCTGGAGCAGGGGTGCGGGGCATCAAATTCTAGCACTTCTCCACTCAGGAGAGTAAATTAGAGCCCAGAAGACCTTGGACACCTGCACATACTTTCACTCACAACGGTCACTGCCACTTTGTTTATTTTATACTTTCTGTTTATTTTGAGCCTCCTTGGCAGTGCTCAGAGGCTACTCCATGCTCAGCATGGCAGTCACTCTTTTGATGTTTGAGGGGCCATGGGGAGGTGCTCGGGGAACAGTGCAGCTCCCGCCCATACGCCAAGCTGCTCCCACCTCAGAGCTGGCTCCCCACCCACCCACCTCTTAATTGAACTTCACAATTAGGATTCTTTGGACACTTTTATGTTTTATGTTTGAAACCCAACAATTAAAAGAGAATATTGCGTCCCTTATAAGCAAGAAACCTTGCTTCGTAATGATGTCTCACAAATTCATTGTAATCAATACAATCTAAATAACAGAAGGTCGTTTCATCTGACGCCACTTGAGTAAGTCTATTGAAGCTGCGAACAGCGTCTTGGCTGTACTTACCAAGCAGGAAAATGTATACTAAGGGGGCCACAGAGACAGTAAGGCAGCAGTAAGGTTCTTGCCTCACGTGCAGCCACCTGAGTTTGAGTCCTGGCACCACACATGGTCCTCTCAAGCCCCGCCAGGAAGGATGCTTGAGCACAGAGCCAGGAGTAAGCCCTGAGCACAGTCAGACATTGCTCCAAAAGTGAAAAATAAAATATACATAGGCTCCCTCTTTAACACTAGGGTGCCTTTATGTGTGTGTGTCTGTGTGTGTGTGTGTGTGTGAGAGAGAGAGAGAGAGAGAGAGAGAGAGAGAATATAACCATAATAACCATATTCTATTGTGGGAGAGACTCGGACCCTCTGGAACGCTTCTCAGTGACCTCAGAGTTGGTCTCCTGGAGCACATGGAAGCCACGACCCGGGAGACAGATGCACAGACGTGCTGTTGTGGCAATGTTGAGGCAGTCATAGAGCCGGATGTAGTGGAGGTTCCCGGAGGATGACTCTAGTCCCCTGCATCTCCCTTTGGGTCGCCACTCCAGGAAGGACCCACCCTCAGATGGAGGCTTTACCCATGAAGATGTCTATGATCCGCATGGGTGCCCTCACACAGCCTCCTGGGCATCCTGAAGCCCTGAGCGTTGGCCCTTCCCGACTGCTGCCAGCAGGAGAGCTGACTGGCTGTGGTGGGCAGGCACCCTCGCTCTCAGAGTCTGCTATCTTCCCGGCTGCCAGGAGAAAAGGAATGTTGAACCCGCAATGCCTTTAGACTTCTTTATTCGAAATACCGAGCAATGGCAGCACCTCCTGTAGCAGACTATATCAAGAAAAATGATATTTGAAAAGAAGGCACAGGGAGGAGTATAGTTCAGTGTTGGTTTCACTCCCACTGCTGGCCTCAGCCCGGACCCCAGAGACGCCGTGATCCAAGGGCCCAAGGAGCTAACGCACCGGCCGCCAGTTCGAATATTTCAGGTTAGCAGAGAGTCTGAGTGATTTTCTCTATTTTATTACAGATTTGCCTCAGGATCTCAAGTGAATGTCAGTGTGTATTTCTCTGGGAGCTTCTTCCCTTGTCTCCATAGTTTGAAGGGAGGAGGGAGGACTCCTCCTGTATGATGCCTCTTCCTTGAAGCCCCTCGTGCCTCTCTCCTCTCAGTCTCCTCAACACACATTTTACATACCCTGCGTCGCAGTGTTCTCAGGAATGTATCTTCTGCCCCTCACTGCATGCTAAATTAAGCTCCTTTACTGCAGAACTACTGCAGCTGCCGTGCTTGTTAAATGTGGTGTCCAGTTTGCTTGCCTCCAAGGTCCTTTTTCACCATCAAGGAGAAAAGCAACTGAGCAGAGTGCTGGACTTGGTTCTTATTGATTGGCACCACCAGCCTATAGAGCTCCTTCCAGTGGAAAGTTTGGTATTTTTCAATGAATATTCTGAGACTTCTTCTCTTGTTGGTAAGAAAGAGGCTAGGAAGTTACAACTTTTTGTGCAATGTCCACAGAAGACACATGTCTAGTTGGTCCTGAGAAAGCTGGCCGTGATGGTGGGCTTTACCAGAGGTAAAACCAGTTTAGGAAAGAAAGGGGCTGAAGGGAACTCTAGCGGCTGGAGAGATAGACAGGGGAGATGGCACTTGTCTTGCACGCGGCCAACCTTGACTCAATCCCCTCACAGCAGCCTCTTCCCAACACCCCAGACCACTGCCACCAGGAGCAAACTTGGAGCACAGTGGGATACACCCCTCCCAAGTGTAAAGAAGTTCTGGTCATTCCTGAATGATTATTATCTGTGTGCTCCGGAATGTGTGTGGGCACTCCCGCCACGCGCATTCAGTGGCCATGAGCCACTTCCCCACCTGGCCTGCAGCCGCAGCCAACAGATGCGTGAGGGAGGGAACAGGGCTGCCAAGCTGATTGGTGATCAGTCGCTGTTTACTCTATTCCCCTGTGTTCCTACCTCGTCTCACTGTGCACCCCATTCCCATTTGTCCCTGCCTTCACTCCATCTCCTACTGTCCCCAGGCTCGTCTCTCCTCACCCACCTCACAGCCTTCCTCAAGAGCCTAACTCTGAAGGTTGGGGTAGCAATTACATCTAGGTGAGGTAGATGTAAAGCCCTTCCTTCCAGGGAAGTTCTTCTAAGGCAAAGATCTCACCCAGCTAGGAGATCTGCTCAAGGATGAAATTTTCTCTCATCTAATGGCATGTTTCTCCTTTCCTTAGTCCAAATACATTTAAACGGGCATCTTAAGTTTGCTTCTTAGTAATATTTCTAGTCATTTTGGATGGACACTGTAAGAGACATATAAGCTTGTAGGGTGGCTTTCTCGGGGACATCTGCCTATCTATCCCAGACTACAGTCCTTGGGCCAGATTCACTGTATCACTGTATCACTGTCAACCCATTGTTCATTGCTTTGCTTGAGCAGGTGCCAATAACATCTCCATTCGACCCAGTCCTGAGATTTTAGCAGCCTCCCCTTACTTGTTCTTCCAAACAGTGCCATATTGGAGGCTTTTTCAGGGTCAGGGGAATGAGATCCATTATTGTTACTGTATCTGGCATATCGAATATGTCATGAGGAGCTTGCCAGGCTCTGCCATGCGTTATTTTATAAGGAAGGAAAAATTCCTGGATTCCTAATCCCTACAGGGTCCTTGACCAGTCACTTCTTTTTTGCATCACAACAGAATTTGTCTACAATCATGCTCTAAACTTTTACAAGTTTTATGACACTTCAATGTCAGGATAGCTTGCTGCTTGCCCAGTGTCCACCCAGTCCCTTTGTCATGAGCCTGCTTCTGGGTGCTAGGAACTAAGGGCAACTGAGGCTTAAGTCAAGTAAATATGACAGATACCCAGGAATAATTATTCAGAGTCAATTAATTTTCAAGTTATAAAAGCATAGCATTAACTGTCATCCTGTGTCTATACAAAACAGTACTCTAGAGTAAACTGTGCAAAGAAAATATCACTGTCACTGTCATCACTGTCATCCCTTTGCTCATCGATTTGCTCGAGCGCACCTCAGTAATGTCTCCATTGTAAGGCATTGTTACTGTTTTTGGCATATCAAATATGCCATGGGTAGCTTGCCAGGCTCTGCCGTGCAGGCAGGATACTCTTGATAGCTTGCTGGGCTCTCTGAGGGGGACGGAGGAATCGAACCCGGGTCTTCCAAAAGCAAGGCAAATGCCCTACCCACTGTGCTATCGCTCCAGTCCACAAAAGACATAAGGGGGAAAAAAAGCAATATTTCAGTTACAGCTACAAATCCAGAGATATCTGAAGAATTTGACTGTGCTAGTCACAGGTTCTGGTTAGGGGAAATGAGTGATTAACAGGTAGGGGAAGCAGAGCACAAAGGAGAAGTTAAAGATGAATACTGAGGAAGTAGGAGTGCTTCGGGAGCACTGTGATGGATGTTACTCAGTAAACCTAAGCTCCTTGCTGGTGGAGGAGAAATGACAAGCAAGCCAATGTTATCATCCACTTAACTACTTTATTTGACTTTCAACAGTGGAACAGGCTAGCAGATATACATCATCCTTGTTTTATTGTTTTTTGCTTCTTTTTGTATTTAAAACAGAGGGACAGATAGTTTGTAATGAGCTTAGTAATATAAGTATTCTGGAACAATATGCAGGATCCAGTGTTTGTAAATAAAGATTCCTCTAACAATGCCTTTAGAATACAAATGATGCTTCTCCAAAGTAAAGAGAAGTCCCCTATATAAAATGATCGGTGGTGAAGAGAGAAGTGGCTCTGAGTTATCAATTCCTTGGCTCTTGCTCCAGATATTTCCTTCAGTAGGTGAACTACAATCAGTCACATTCCAGCAACACTTTCCTCATTGAAGTGAGTGTGTTGTGCCAGCAGAGATGACAAGTGAGTCTTCACCCTCCAGGAACTCTGTCACCGGGGTGGGATTCAGCCTATGGATGTGAAGACATCAATCCCATCTAGCTCAGTCAGAGCCCAAGGAACACTCTACACAGTGTGGGAAGCTTCTCATCTCTCTCTCTCTCACCCCCCTCTCTCTTTCACACACACACACACACACACACACACACACACACACACACACACACTAGTATCGCGGTGGTCTGTCCGTGGACACCTGGGCGTAGGAGAGGGGTAACTTTGGTCACCCATGCAACTTTGGTCTTTTTTTTGCCTATCAATGCTCTGGTATCCCACCTTCCGGGGCTTGGACGCTGACGGTAGCCCCAGTCACCTGTGCAGGCAATCTGCTCTTAAGCCCCATCCCCAGGCCAACTGCTTCTTGCTGTGCAGCTCGAGACCAGCTCCAGGCTAAACAGGACAACAAACACTCTGCCCAAGGACAGTAGAGACAAGGCCAGGGGGATTGCCCCATAGTGGGAAGCCTGTTTCATTATTGGAGGGGAGAAGGCAGAGGAAATAGAGAAGGGATCACTAAGAAAATGATGTCTGGAGGAACGAGTTGGGATAGGAGATGAATGCCGAATGATAGATAATGGACCAAACATGATGACCTCTCAGTGTCTGTGTTGCAAGCCATAA
Organism: Sorex araneus; assembly: GCF_027595985.1. Taxonomy (NCBI): domain Eukaryota; kingdom Metazoa; phylum Chordata; class Mammalia; order Eulipotyphla; family Soricidae; genus Sorex; species Sorex araneus. Next base: position 189,039,562 of record NC_073305.1, read on the forward strand.
TGCCCCAAAGTAGAGAGTATGGGGAATATTGTCTGCCATGGAGGCAGGGGGAGGGTGAGAAAGGGGAGGTATACTGGGGATTGTTAGTGGGGAAAGTGCACTGGTGGAGGGATGGGTGTTTGATAATTGTGAGATTGTAACCCAAACATGAACACTAGACGAAGGACAGCCATGCGAGCAAGCCAGGTTCCGAAGGGGATTGAGCACGATAGACCATATCCATACAGTCACCAAACTCAATGAAGTTTCGTGAGAGTTCAAGATGTTGCTCTGTCTAATGTTCATTGACTAAAAAGAAGGCCTTCGATTCTGTTGAGACTGAGGCGGTCATCGAAGCCCTGGCCAAACAGGGAATTCAAACTCAGTGTATCAAAATCCTCTGTGAGCTGTATTTTGGATTCATCACCAGGATCTCACCATTCTATGAGGAAGTGATCATTGATGTAAAGAGAGGGGTGTGGCAGGGTGATACCATTTCACTGAAACTCTTCAGTGCCACTCTTGAGAACATCATGCGACAACTGGAATGGGAAGGAATGGAAGTGAAGATAGATGGTTGGCAATTACACCACCTCTGCTTCACTGATGACATTGTTCTCATAACACCAAACATTAGCCAAGCGGCACAAATGCTGGCTGACTTTGACCGAGAGTGTGGAAAGGTCGGATTGCAGCTGAATCTCAACAAGACAATGTTCATGAAAAACGAACTAGTCTCTGAAGCTCCATTTGCTCTCAATGGAACAAACATCTCCAAATGCAGCAGCTATGTGTACCTGGGTCAAGAAATCAACATGAGGAACGACTTGGTGCCAGAACTGCGCAGGAGGAAGAAAGCAGCGTGGAATGCCTTCAAGAGCGTTGAAGAAGTGGTTAAGAGAACAAAGAACCTCTGACTCCAGGTACATCTTTTTGATTCCACCATTCTTCCTGCACTAATATATGCCTCAGAGACCTGGGTCCTACGCAAACAGGATGAGAACGCTATTCGGGTATCCCAAAGAGGAATCGAAAGAGCTATGCTGGGAGTATCACGTCCCACTCAAGTGAGAGAAGGAATCCGGAGTTCTGACCTCCATCGACGGTCAAGAATCAGGGACGCTGTCTCATTTGCCAAGGCATCAAAAATCAGATGGGCTGGTCATGTAATGCGATTCAGAGAAGACCGCTGGACTAGAGCTGTTACCGACTGGATTCCACAGGACGTCAGAAGACCTCATAGCCGCCCACTAACTAGATGGTCAGATTTCTTCGTCAAATCCCTAAATGAACGATTTGAGGCTCTTCCCTTTTCCTGGAGCAATCAGATATCATCGGGCTGCACACAACAGGGACAATTGGTGACCTTACTGGGACCCGCTCGAGCAAATCGAAGATCAACTGGACGACAAGTGATACAAGTGAAGTGATAGAAGTGAAATATCTTTGTAAGGAAATTTGTGAATAGAACAGTTGGGCCAGAGGAATACTAGCACTGGTAAAGCACTTGTGTTGCACACAGCTGGCCTGAATTCCATAGTCTGTACCCCAAATGATCCCTGAACCAGCCAGGAAGGATCCCTGGGCACAAAATCAGGAGTAAGCCTGGTGGTCACACACAGCAGGGTATGATCCAAAATACAACATCAACAACAACCCAACAAAATAAAATATACTTCACAGGCTATTATGTCTGTTCTTAGCTCAGTCAAGTTTTATTGAAGAATACCAGGAATTTACAAACTCAAAAAAAGCTGTGGGTGTCCTTTATCTTGAGCTGAGGTCTGAATGCTTGTATGAAGTCCCAGGCCCCTACATGAAGGTGGAATTCAATGTGATGCCTCTGGAACATGACAGCATCCTGAAGTCTGTGACCACAGAACAAAGGTCCACCCAACCAGCAGGCACTTTCAGCTTCCTTTCATGAGAAGTGAACGACAGTGTGTAAGATAGTGTGAAAGGCAGTGTGTAAGGCCCCAAACCTGGTCTTATATTTTGGTGCCATCTGGTTGTATCTTGATTGCCTTTTACTCGAGTCTGAGTGCTCCAACACAACTACAGGCCCGGTATTGACACATTTAAGAATTTTGGGGGGTAGTGTCTCAGATCATTCACCTGTCTCTGAGGTAGGAAGTCAACAATCCCATTTATCAAACATACTGAGATGCATGTTGGAAGGCAAACAGCCCTCTTGAGTAACATGATTTCTCTCACATCTGCTCATTCACACTCTACTTTTGTTTGCTGGAGACAGATTTTATGAAAATACTATTTTACAATAATATCTGTGCTGAACTAACATGGTTTGCATTCAACTACATTTACCATTTAAAAATTTTAAACAATATTAAGTGACTCTAAGTTTTATAAGAAAAATAGATTATAAGTAAAACATCTTGGAAGAAGTAATGCTTGCTCATATTTGAAGGATTGTATTTTAGCATATTATCAAGGCTAAAAAGAAAATTAAACAAATGAACATGTAAAACATGAATATTTTTGATGTGAGAGGATTAGTTTATAAAATGGCATAATCCATTTTGAAAAAAATAAGTTTAAACTTTTATTTCATAGAAAGATAATCTGATCTTGATTGCTAAAGGCTCTTTAACATCCCTAGAGCTAGCAAAACACAATGATAAGCAAAGGGAATTTCAATTATCACATGTCACATAAGATGACCAAGATTAGGTCATCCCAGGATCATCCCAGTTAGGTGTGATTTAGAGTTCTGTTTGTGCTTTAGTGTTTCATAAGGCTTCCATGGGAAGGAAAGATACAGCCATTCTTACCCCATATCCACCTCTCAAAGTGAAAACGTTAACAACACCACTATAGTTTGTGGATGGAAGCTAACAAGGACAGTGAAAGTCCTGACAGGATTCTTGAGAAATAGCCTATCCCATTACAGTAGACTGTTTCCAAAATAATGGAATGCATCTCAGAACCCACAGGCCGTTGTCTCTGTGACCTTTAAAAGATTTTGTTTCCCTCTGTTATATGTGTTCATGAGCTTCTGTTTTGGAAAATTACAAATAACCATCAAAGTCCAAAATTTTTAGAAAATTAATTAATTACTAACACTGAATTTATTTCCCAATAAATCTCTAATTAAAACCCAGAAACAAAGTTATCTTATCTTCTCACCATGTCACTATGGCGAGAAGATAAGATAACTAATCTTATGGTGTCTGGTTAAATACAGTCCCTTAGCACCTGTCATTCCCCAAGTCACATTTTTCTATTTTTCTGGCTATTTCGGCTTTTCAGTACCTCTGATAATTTTTCACCTTCTGCTTTTGCCAATCCTTTAAACTCTTCCCACCGGGTACCGTCATGTACTAAACAAACCAATTTCAGTCTCCTGGCGTATGACAAATTTCCTTTTTTTGATGTTCAATGTAGATCTTCCCCCTGCCCTGTGCCCAGGGATCACTCCTGGCAGTGCTCAGGAGACCCCGTGGTGTGCCAGGGGTGGAACCCAATCAGCCACGCCCCGTCCCTCTGGCTCTCGAATGTCTCACTTTGAGTCATACTGCTAAAGGGTGATTCATAAATCATGGGCATATCTCAGAAATAATCTTGCAGGCTGAGGGAAAGGCCTGCTGGAGGCACAGGCTTGGCTATTTCCAACCCGACTGTCGCGGGGGAGTGAGGAACTGTGTTGCGGGCAAGAGCAGGGAGACACTCTGAGGGCGACGCCGGCCAGGGCCTAACGGAATTAAGATTGAGCTTGATGTGTGAGGAATATTGGAGCTTCCTAAGCAGTGAAGAGACATGGTCTGTTTTATTTGTTTTTTATTTGTTTCTATTAAAGCACCACGGCTTACGTGGTCATAGTTAGAGTTTACACCTACACGTGTTCCAGCCCTGACCCCACCACCAGTGCCAGCTTCCCTCCACTGATACTCCCTCATTCCCACCCAAATCCCACTCCCACAGCCCCAGGCCACCCTCTTGGCAGGGACCTCATCAAGCTCCATTCTTAAAGTTTGGGTCCCAAGATTTCTGTATTGCTGAGTCTGGTTTGGGTATTTAACTCTCTGAGTCCTTAGTGCCACAATCCCTCTTAACACCTCCACCCTATTGCTTCTCACCTGTTCCTTCTTCCCTCACCCCCCCCCCCCCCCGTCTGTTTATTTCCTTCTCCCTATACTCTGGGACTACGGGCCATCCAAGCATCCGCCTTTATACTATTGCGTGTCCCCATCCAGTTATTCCAGCTACTACATAGAAGTGAGATTATCCTGTGCTGACTTATTCTTCTAATTTTAGCTCATTATATTTTTAAAATGTTGCTCTGGTTCCTGCATGGGAAAAAATATTTTATTTCTGTTCCAATCTCTAGTCTCCTCATGGCAAATCCACTTTTTGTGTTTCGTGGTATAACTCAAACTCTGTTCATCTGGGTTTGTCTCCAGTCCCAAGTAATCTAGATACCAGCACCACTACTATTGCCGTCATTGTTTATGGTGATCCCTTAGATGTTACAGATCTATAACAATTTCCTACACTGGATTCAAAGAAAATGAAGAACCCCCCACCCCTTCCCAAGAACTTCCACATTCTCTCGCCCCACAAGGTCAGTGCAACACTGCATCAGGTCCTTGTACTGATGAGAAGGTACAGTTGATCAGAATTCATTGGTGGGGTCCAGGACCCCCTGGAGGGGAGCACTGCTTGGGACCCAGACCTACCCAACTCTTTTCTCTTCCTGGTATGAGGGTTTTTGCAGAGGAAATCACTCAAAATTCAGTCATTGTTTGTGATTTCTAAGGCTGAAGTGCTCCCTTTTTTGCGTATTCCAGACACTTCTGGCTCTCTTAAAACTTCCTGAAGATAATAATTCCAACCCCAGGTAGAAGAGAGGCCAGGGGTGAATGAAGTGAAAAATTACTCTTAATTTCCTTCTTTATCACTTAAAAAATGTGCCTGTAACTCGGTCCTATAGAAATCCATTATTATCCTGTTTCTTCTCATTTTAGTGGGAAGTACAATTTCTTCCAGTCGTGAGCTAATATTTCCAAGTATTTGAAGTGATCTCCTAGTAGTTCCTTTGGGATCTTATTAAAACATTAGACACTGTAATTGTTTCTAGATCCTACCATCCATCTATATCGACTGCTCCCCATTCCCTACAGTAAATAAACACAATCATATCTCTCCTGTCATAAATCAAAAGCCTTCCCTGGACTCTCCCGCGAGTTATTGTCCTCTCCTCCGTGAACTCCCTTTTGAATTATTGTCTTTTCCCTTCTCTTTCCTCAGTGAAACTTTAGAAATAAAAGTGAATTTTTATTTTTGTTTTTCCTCATTGCCACATTGCAATTTGGAGGCCCCTTTTGGCCAGGTGCTGAAATGGTCATTTGATGGATCATAAGTGGTCAGTAACTGATTCTTTGTATTCTGATATTTTGGAACCTTATATTATTTGAATGGACTGGAGCGATAGCACCGTGGGTAGGGCGTTTGCCTTGCACACGGCCAACCCTGTTTGATTCTCCCATCCCTCTCAGAGAGCCCGGCAAGCTACTGAGAGTATCCCGCCCTCAAGGCAGAGCCTGGCAAGCTACCCGTGGTGTATTCGATATGCCAAAACCAGTAAAAACAAGTCTCACAATGGAGATGTTACTGGTGCCCACTCGAGCAAATCAATATTATTTGAATAAATTTCTCCTTACAATTTTGGAGGCCAAACATGGTGGTTCACAGAGATACTCTCAACTCTGTGCTCCTGACAGTACTCAGGAAATCATATGTGGTGTCTTCTGGGATTTTACCAGAATTATCTGCATGCAAGACGGTTGCATTAAGGGTTACCATCTTGCATCCTGTCAACCATGGTGACAGTATGGTTACCCCATACTGTCTCTCAAACCCCAATCCTTACAAGTTATAACGTTCTCTCTTCAATCAGCAACACTCTCTCTGACTTTCTCTCTCTTCCTCCTTGTCTCAGATGGTAGTGGGGCAAGTTCAGGAAATTCCCTTTGACCTTGTTGGTGAGTGTTTTCCCGGTGAGGCCAACCCAGCCTCTGGCGGCAGGAACTCTTTATCCAAGTGCCCTGTGGGTGGGCAGACAATGCTTTTCATCACAGAACTTGAGAGTTTATGGAGGTTTGGTTTGTAGCTTGTTCACAACCAACATGTGCTCGTGAAACACCAGCCTCTGAGTAACAGTCAATGAATAAAGGCAGAGGCACATTCAGACCACTGAGGCAGAGCTGATGGACCTCAGGAATCATCCCAGACTTCAGGCAGCTCCTTCTTTCAGTGTAAGAGAATGAACTTGCTGGGCAGTTGGTCACCATCCCTAGCCTAGGCAGCGGTACCTGCCCCGCACGAATATGAACATCATGTTCTGATCTTCATAGAGAAGAAACTGTCAGTGACTAAGCAAATAGGTGCGTCATGTACCTTTGTATAGTGATAAATGTGAATAAAATGCAAAGCAGAGCACTGTGATAGGAGGTATTACATGGATGCATGGGAATGTTTTAACTAAAATGATCGTAAATCACCAAACTGAGGAATTGCATTGGTCATACACCTGAAAAGTAAATCTGAATTCATGAAAATCTCTTGGAAGAAATCTTCCAGGCAGAGAGAAAGGCTGGATGCAGACACAGACTTGACAATTTCCAACTCGGTTGGTGCAGGACACTGGAGTTCTGTCCAGTCAGACGTGGTGGACACGAGCCTTGACTATGGACATGGCCAGGCCTGAAAGAGTTTGCATCAAACCTTATGTATGATAAGAATTTGGAGTCTTCTGAGCAGTGAAGAAATGTGGTCTGGTTTATTTTTTTTTAATTGCTTGCCTCCTATGTGAAAAATAAATCTTAGAAAACGAAAGCTGAAAGCAGTTTCATTTATTTAAGGCAATACTATCCCATTTTCCAGAGGTTATACTATCTTTCCTTTCTTCTTTTTAACTGTGCCCATATGACCCAGAAGTCTCATTTCTAGGTTTATATTTCAAGAACATTAAATCATTAATTTTTCATTTTCAAACCCTTGTGCAGAGTGGAATGATTCACAACAGCCAAAAATGAATTTGAACTTAAACAAAAGGGTAATTGATACATGACTGGGTAAAGAAGTGATTGTATGTATAATCAAAGATATACTTTTCTTTCATTAAAAAAGATGAAATTGTGTTTTTTTTTAGGTGAGACCAATTTTATGGGATTTGAGGTGATTATACTCAGTGAAATAAATTTATAAATTAAAGACAATAAATAGGTAGTTTTCTCTTATGTAAAACATGAATAATTCAATTAAACATGTGGGGAAAACTAACACCACTAAGATATAGGTAACTATGATGATTACTGTAGGTACTGGAGAGAAACGACGGGGTACTTGGGAGGAGTGGATAGAGATATTGTTTGGTGAAGGGCTGGAGTATAAATGTTGGGGTGTATGGTTGTACCTGTAGACATAGAAATGTTAAGATACACTTCTGAAATACCACAATATTGTAAATAAATAAATTATAAAAGTCATCACTAAAGAGGCAAAATAAAACCAGAGTCAAAGCACGCAATAGCCAAGTTGAAGGGCCTCAGAGATCGGCAGTAAAGTAGTGGTGACGAGAACGGCAAGGCATACAGATATCTAGGCTCTGGTTTGCAAGAGGAGCTGATGACATGAACATTGATAACACGGAACATCTCAAGGCGTGGCTTCAAGACTTAGAATCTTAGAAGCTTGTGAAATTGTGATACAAATAAGATGTAGGAGGATACCGGCTTGAACCTGGTGAGATGGATGGGGTTTGAGAGAAAGTACAATCTGTAAGGCACTTGCTTTGCACAAAGCCAACCCAGATTTGGGTCCTAGAACCATGTCCGATCTCCCATGCATACCCCACCCTTCACAGAAAAGAAACACAATGGTTCAGTGGATAATTTTCCTGTGTACATAATACTTAGTGAGAATAGTCATTTTGGTTAGAAATTATGGATGTAAAACAAAGCTAAGCCGAATAGTTTGGCATTTAGAGACTAGGAGGAAGACTTTCCCGTAAGGGTCAGACTGAGAATGGAAAAAAGAGCAGAGAAAGATCAGTTGTGATACTCTGGAAGAAAACTGTGAATCAAGTGTTTCTAGAAGGAATATCAATTTTTACATATAATTAACAATTTGCTATGAAAAAATTCGAGTTTCTTGGCCATGACATGAGCAGATTCAAGATCACATAGGTCACAGCCTGAGGACTGGCCAAGGGAGGTGAGTCCCCAAAAGCAGGGGTGGAAAGGAATCCTGAGGGAATGTTCCCCAAAGAGGGAAGGTGCAGGGGTGGGAGCAGATTATGAAATCCAAAAGCCCATGTGCTCATATATTCACTTCTCTTTTTGTACAAAAACTTTTATTCATCCATTTATTTATTTTAACTGAATCACTGTGAGATACAAGGTTACAAAAGGCTGTTCATAATAGGGTTTCAGTCATACAGTGTTCCAACACCCATCTCTCCACCAGTGTACATTTCCCACCAACAATGCCACCAGTCTCCCTCCTCCCACACCCGCACCCAGTCTCTCACTGTGGCACTATGGCAGGAATTTTCCTTATTTCTGTGTGTGTGTGTGTGTGTGTGTGTGTGTGTGTGTGTGTGTGTCCCCTTTGGGGCATTATTATCTTTATTATTTGCAATATAGATACTAAGCGGTAATCATGTTTGTTCCTTTACCTACTTACAGCATATGGTTCTTATCCAGAATGATCATTTCCAATTATCTTTGTTGCAGTGGCCCCTTCTCCATCTCATCTGCCTTCTCCCCCAGCATTTGAAGCAGGCTTCCAAACCATGAACCAGTACTCCTGGCTCTTTTTGTTTCCACTGTCCTTGGGTATTACTCTCATATTATGTTCTTTTACACCCCACAAATGAGTACAATAATTCTATGTTTGTCCCTCTCCTTCTGATTAATTTAAGTAAGAAGGATGCTCCCCATGTCCATCTATTTATAAGCAAATTTCCTGACTTTATTTTGCCTAACAGCTGCATAGTATTCCATTGTGTAGATGTGCCATGGTTTCTTAACCTGTCCTCTATTCTCTGACACTCAGGTTGTTTTCAGATTCTGGCTATTGTGAATAGTGCTGCAATAAGCATAGAAATGCAGATGACATCTCTACTATGTGCTTTGGGGTCCCTGGGGCATAGCTCAGAAGTGTTATTGCTGGGTCATCTGGAAGCTCAAACACTCCTGAAATTCATATTGAACAACAACCTCCATGAATAGGTAAAGCAATCCTTGGGAAAAGAAGATAGGAGGCATTGGTTTCCCCAAATTCAAACTATATACGACAAAGCAGTAGAGATTAAAACATCACATATTTCAGAATATGTCTATGATCCCTTTTACTTTCTCTTGAACTTACAATATATGCTATATGAGCAAAGGCAAAGAATAGTCTAAACTTGACAATTCTCCATATTAGAAAATTCTTCAGTGGTTAAGTACAAATTAGGCTAAACAATAAATAAAAATAAAACATATATTCAAAACCATCCTTCACGACACCATTACTGCAAGATCTAAATGCATTCTAGTTTGCAAAGTTAAAGTACTCAACATGAAATTTTATTTTATCTCTCTGAGATGTGAACTTTGCAGGTTAAACCTTGCATAAGCAATGAGCTCACTTTAGGGTCTCAGACTGCAGAGGTAAGAAGCCTGGGCTCATTTGTAAGTCAGAACATCAGGCATTTGACTCTTGGCCCAAAGACTTATTAGCTGCATGACCTACGTTAAATTATCCAAAATTCATTTGCCTCCGTTTTTATAAGTAGAATGAAAAGTACTAGTACCTATTTCAAGTAGACAGCTATGCACTAAGTGTGCAGCATCATGCATGATTGAGAAGCTCTGCAGAGGAATGGGAAGGTCAACAAGGAGAGGACGAGGAGGGCGGTCACAGCACAGTTACGGGCACCTGAACTCATCGAAGCAACTGGAAAGCTGGGGAAGAATCTCAGAGAATCATTGCTATAGAGAGTCGGGAGTATGTCTAGGAAGAAAAAGCTCAATTTTGAGGCAAGAAAATCAAACGAGTTGAGTTTGACTGTGTTCCCAGCTTTCTCCTGGAAGCACTCGGAGACCAACTTTCAGGGGCAGCCACCAAAACCCAGGATGCGGGTTTTTCCGAGGGGAGAAGCCAGAGCCTGGAGCCCAGGGAGGCTCCGAGGCTGGAACCAAGACTGCTGACTTCTAGAGAGAAGAAGCAGTGCAGAATGAGTCCCCTGAATGACTCACTGCAACCCCTTGAATTCATAACCAAATATGCACTGTGGTCGTGTAGAACAAAACTATGAGACAACAAAGGTGACAGCTCTATCCCTGCAGGTGAAAAAGTCTAGGCAAGCAAACGGGCACCAGAGACAGTGAATTTCCAATAAACCAGGGCAGCAGCCATTCATGAGACCTTCTACTCCAGAAGTGTCTTGCTCTTGCATTCTGAGCTGCTGGAAGTGCCTCAACCAACTCTGGATATCTTTCAAAGTTTGACATTTCTGATTCTTAGCATAAAGCGTTATCTTGACCTCTGCCTGTGCTCTAGTTCGCACCATGGCACAGAATATTGAGCCATTTGTGGGGAACAAGTTCTTCAAACTGTGGTCACCTCGGAGGGGATGTCTCACTGCTCAGAACAGAGCAGCCAGGGGCAGGCAGGAGACAGAGACGAGGCCGGGAAGCAAACCTGCACCTCCCAGACCCGGGACAGTTCACTCGTTTGTCCTCACCCAGGCTAGGATATTATCACAACTCTAAGCAAAGAATTGACTGTCCGCATGTCACAGCTGAGTACACTCCCAGTCCTTAACTAATTAGAAGTTGCTTGATGAACAGAGCACTCAGGAGAGTCCCTCAAAGTTTGTAACATCCCTCAACAAACCCACACAAGACCCACTCTGGAGTTTAAAACAAAAGAGCAACTCCTGCCAGAGAACACGGCCCTTGTCCGAAGAGGAATATGTAGTAATGCTTGTGGGAAGGAAGAAAATGCTGGAATTGTTCCAGCCTCTATGGAAAAGCACTTTGGATATTTCTGAAAATTTTGAGAAAGATCTACCAACGATCTAGCAATTCGAATCCCCGGTATTTTTCCTAAGGACACCAAAACACCAGTTTGAAAAGAGATATGCAGGATTATGTTCAGGGCAGAGATACTGAGAATAGACATGGTCTAGAAACTACCCAACTAGGAAGCAGCAAATTGTGATCTAGGCACACATAGGAATACTGCTCGTTATAAGAAAAGAATTAAAGGCGATTGCCTTTGATAGAACATGGATGGAACCACAGAGAGTCATGTTAAGTGAAACAGACAAATATCAGCTGGTTATCTCACATTTAAATATGCTATATGTGGTGTGTGTGTGATATGTGTATGTCTGTGTGCACATGTGCAAGTGTGGGTGTGTGTATGCAGCAAAGCATGGGAATAGACAAAGTCATTGAAATCAAACCCTTAGACCTTGACTACAGAATTGAGGGTATCAAATGTGAAGAAAGTTTAAGAGAGGGTCCAGTGGATTATGATGAAAGACGTTGGCTATTCGGTGGTGGTATAGTATGATTGTACACCTAAAACATATACACATGTGAATTGTCTGAAATCAATGTTACTTATATAGAAATAACTGTGTAAATCAATAAAAGCAAGCTTCTTATAAGAAAGACTTATGCTAATGTACAAGAATTTTAACTGCCTGCTAGTTCAAATATAACACATTACAAAAAAAGATAATAAACATTTGTAGGATGACATTACTTTGCCCTTTCCCTCCCTGCCACAAGTAGCTTGTCCCGGTTTTACCCAGAGTTTAGGCTTACCTCAGTCACACCCATCAAGGTGTTCCCAAATCTCTCCCATCCCTTTGTTTAGCTATAATCACTTCTCCATGCTCTCTTCCCCAAAAGAGTTAATCCTCGGCTTTCCCTTAATCTGACTCTGCTAATTTGCAAGGTCAGACCTTCCTAGGATACTGAATTTATATTATATAAGTTAATATTGCCTTTCTCCTCTTCTTGTGCCTTTTGAATAATTTACTTTAAAGCTATGACTGTTTTGTATAGACACAAGAAGACAATATTATGTTTTTATAACTTGGGAATTAATTGGCCTCGAATATTATTCCCTCCCGGGCACCTGCTTTCTCCAGTTAAGCCTCAGTTGCCCTCAGTTCCTAGCACTCCAAAGCAGGGTCCCCGACGTGGGACGGGAAGGATCCAGGGCAAGCGGTGAGTTATGTGCTACCCTGGCATCGAGATGGGCCTGGCCAAAGTGCCTAATTCTTAACTATAAGTTAAGAGCTTGATCATAGACAAATGCTATCATGATCCAATAGTAATTATGAGACTGGGACCCTGCCAGGGATAGGAAAGACTGATCTGGCCTGAGCACTGTAGTCTGAGATTGAGATGGCCCCAGGAGAGCAATTCTATAAGCTTTAATGCATCTCTTATTGTGTCCATACAAAATAATTAATATTATGAATTCTTATATGTTTGCTGGCTGAGGAGAAGAGAAACACATTCATGGGACTCCGCCCTTGGGTGGATCCTCCTGCTGAAAGAGAATTAAGTCCTAGGAGAAGCATCCCCTAAGGGAAAGGAACCTTACCCTATTGATGGTGACCACACCTATGTGTATGCCCCAACCCCCTCATGTGGTGGAGATTTAACTAGGCTGTAAGAGTGCGTTGGAGGGCCAGATCCACGGGGCCAGATCCACGGGGCAGATCCACGGGGAGAGATCCAGGACAGCGGGAGAGAAGCGGAGAGAGAGAATGAAATAAACGGATAGAGCAACCAGTTTAGCCTTCTTCCTTCCGTCGCCTGCCTTTGACCGACAGCACACACAGCGGTTCTGGGGCACCGGACGCAGGCAGTGAGACAGAGCCGCCCGGGGAGCCCGAGAGTGCACTCGCCCCACGGCGAGCTTTAGTTTTTTACAAACATTCATGTTTATAGCATTCGCAATTCAATAACTTAGAAGAATAAATTGACACACAGATAAAAATAGTGAAACTTACATACAAACTGGAAAATATAAGTCATAAATGTCAAAGAACATAATGAAGACAAGTAAATACTTTAGCATCACAACTCTACTTATATTTTGATATTAATGCAGAGAAATAAATAGTTTAATAAGAAGAAAATGAACTTTCTGGTTGGATATTACAACTATCTAAACTAAAATTTTTGTTAGATTTGTTTTCCTGAGATAGAAACTGTAGAAGAAAAATCCAGAGAATTTGAAGACATAAGCAATGAAAAACATCCAAGACAAAGGTATGTGAGAGAAGACCAATCCCAGGGCTAGAGTCCACAGAATCATCCATGTATTATGGGGAGGGGAAAGGAAAAGGCAGAAAAATATTTGAAAGAATAATGACTGAATGTCCCTAAATTTGATGAAAACAATATACCAATAGGACAAAAAATGTTTTCATTCCTTTTGACTATAAGTTATCAGAGTCACCTGGATCTGAGAACTGCTTCTTTTCCAGGATGGATATGCAATCCTTGTTAAGCCAAATCGAGAACAAGACCCATCAGGACCGAAGGGCTCTAGAGAGCTGCTGCATTCTGTGGAAGGCAAGCTCAGAGGAAGGGCATGGCTTCCCCGTATTTTCTAAAATCTCCAAATGCAGGGTGCCTGCAGACAAGAGGGGTCCATGGGAGCAGCTCAAACCCTGTTAGCCAGGGCTCACTCATATCCCGCTTCAGATCAAGCATGTGTCACTCACACTTACCCTCTGACTGAGATGCACATGCCACAGGAGAGCTCAGTATGGAAACTTTGGGTGATACTTTTTTGTGTTCTTAATAATTTTTCTTGATTAAATGCTTTGGTTTTACATTTCATAGGCTTGAAACAAAGTTCTCCTTGGCAGAGCTCTTTCAGGACAAGACTTTGTGGAAGCTCTGAGTGCAGAGCAAATGGCGCTCCTTGGTTTATCAGCGAAGTTGACCCAAACTCCCTGAACTTTCACCTTGACCTTGAATGACTTTCATGAGGACCCTATTTGCAGCAGGTGCCCCTGATGTGATCTCCTTAAATGGCCAGAGAAGAGATGAGCCCAGTCAGGGAAGAAGAACAGAGAGCTGGAGAGGCCTCAGCCTAAAAGCCGGACGGAATCCAAGGAAGGGTTGTCTGTACGTGTAAGGATGGGGCCCCCTGTTCCTAGTGGTCCAGAGAGCTGACATTCCGGTTCCCCAGTTCACGACATTAGGCTCCATCTGCAACTCACAAAACTCACAGCCCTGTGGTCTCTTTCTGAGTGCGTGTATTCACATGTGTGTTTAGGAGTGTGTTTGTCCATTATGCGTGAAGAACATGACCCTGAAAAACAAGAACTTCCCAGTGGCCCCTGTGCTGCCCAGGGATGCTGTGAGGGTTAGACTCACACACCAGGATTTTCCTGCCTGACCTGAGTGACCCCTGTAAGTTTTCTTTGGGGGGAGCGTGTCAGAAGTCTGTGTTCTTACCTGCTGTGAGAAGGACGTTGAAGGATAAGGAGATGCCCTGAGGACAGTGTTGGAGAGCATGTGCCATGGTCCGTGGGTCTGTCACAGGGCCAGGGTGTCTGATTCTGGGCCCTGCACCCCCCAAAGCTGCTCACTCCTGTTCATGAGTATGTATTAAAAGTTCACAAATTGCTGGGTTGGTGATTGGCGTTTGCTCTTGGTGTGGGATTGTTGATGAAGATACAGCCTCTTTTAAGACAATTTTAGTTATAAAAAAATTATCTATGATATAGTTGGTAAGTATTGAAACAAAAGAAAAATAAACAATAATGTATTTTACCTTGTGATTTTGAGTATTTAAGGAACACTGATACCTAGCTACTAAAAATTATAATTTTTATGGATGAGTGAGTGAAAGGTAGATGATAAATATACATACCCACTTAATCTTGAATAGAATTTCAGAGTATGCCACAAATAGAGCATATGCAGTGGAATACCCAACACAGTTTACTGTGAGGTAATAAAATATTATAATAAAAATGCAGGGTTATTAGAGAAAGCAGCCCAAATAATTTCACCTGATTTATGAAGTCATGAATAAAATAATTTGTGACCTGACAGTCTTTCTACCTAGAACACATGGCTACTCTGTGTTAAAGCGTAACCAGTAAAGGAACAATTCTTATGATTTCAGATTACAGGACAACATTTTATTCTAAGAAAGTGTGTTAAACTACTCTTAACCAATGACAAATAATGTATCTAATTATTTTTATGGGAAGGTGTGATCCTAAATATTTTCTAGTTTTAAATTTAAAACAGTGAATCCTGGGATTACCTACATATTTCAATACATTTCCAAATAGAAAACATCATCTTGACCAAATTTTTCACTAAGATATGAAATAACATTGTAATGAAGGGTTATGTAAAAAAGCAACACGTTCCCTACAAATTTTGAAAGCCAACCCCAAGACTTTAGTCAGAGAATGTTTCAGGAAAGTGAGAAACTCTGGGCGTAAATGTCTAAATAAATTGAACACGAACCACAAAATATAAGAAGCAACTATTCAGAACCACAGCTGGAATGTGAAGGAGGGTGGCATTTAGCCACCCACTTCCCCGTTCCTCTCTCTATGATGGTAACACAATGGCACACTGCACGGGAAAGGAGAGTGGAGTTTTATAGTACATATTGGCAAATTAAATAGTTGGATTTTCATGTCGCCTCAGAGACCCCAACCTGGGACATGAAGAAGCCCAAATCCCAGAAAAAGCAAGGGATACCGATGAAATAAGCTCCCTCAAAAGAGCTGTCTCTAACCTATAAGCCAAGTAATTCAGTTGAGCGGCAGACAATGTAAACAATAGCCCCTCTACTGCAGTCAGACACCAGGGAAGCAGGGGGACTAAACCTGCCTCTGTCCCGTTAACAGAGAAGATCAGAGCTGTGACCAGGAATGGATGGTGGCCCCAGGACAGCCCTGAAGACCTCGAATAGATAATGAGGGATTCCAGGAATAATTCCAGACTTATCAACTCAACATCAGTTACTTAACATTGGACTGCCAACTTTAAAAAAAAAGTCTCCAGCCACAATTACTCAATATAAAACATTTTAAATAGTCTTTAAAATGTCAAGGAATTTGAATTTGTAGTTTATAATCTCCCCCTCCCTGAACAGGCATAGAATGCTTCGCTGGAGAATTATATACCAACTATTAAAAGAAATAACAGTTCTATATGCTCTAAAAGTTAAAATTTGCTGTGTATTTAATCAATATACAGCATAGTGAATTGTAATTTAGTAATAATAATAAAATAGTAATTTCCTAAAACCAAATCCAGCAAAGGTCATATTGAAAAGAAACTGAGAGTGGTCAGAGCAGGAGTATAGCACATTTGCCTTGCATGCCTAGGTTCCATCCCTGGAACCCATTTGGTCCCCTGAACCTGCCAGGAGTGATCCCTGAGCACATAGCTAGGAATAAGCCCTGAGCATTATTGCATGTGGTTTCCCAAAATACAAAATGAAATAAAATAAATAAAAAAGAAAATGACAGGTCAGCAAACTTCATGGTGTTAAAGTATTCTCATATAGCAGTCAAAAATTCACACAACTTAAACAAGTGTGGTTTATTTCCAGACTGCAATTTAAAATTCAATTGATATGAAATACTAAGCAAAAACATAAAATTATCCAGTTGACTTTGGATTTGTTCAAATATTTTGGACTCATTCAATTATCAGTTGAAACAAAAAATGATCAAAATTCATTAATGATAAAAGCACTGAAAAGGTTAGAACAAATAGAAATTTCATGCAAAATTCAAGCAATTAACACCTAAAAATTAAAAATTATAATGGTCATATTGCCTGATATGAAGCTTAATAAAGAATAACTCTGTAACTCTATAACTCAAGATAATTGAAATTTATCCAAAAAAGAAAGGAAAAAGGGAAAATGAAATGCCATCCTCCTAAAATGTAATACAAAGGATGTTTGTTCTTAGTAACTTCAACAAGATTCTGATGCACTGAATTAATATCATAAAATTAATTTTTATGAGCAAAATTTTGTTGACAGTTGAAACAAAATAAAATATGCATTATTTCTCAAAAGTAAAATATTGTTTGTAAAATATGTTGCATTTTTTGCAAACAAAAGTTTTTGCAGAATTATTTTTGTAAGGGAAGAATGTTGTGAAAGAACACTTACCTAATTTTAAGATTTATAATGCAGCTACCCCTAGAAAGCATGCAGTTTGGAAGAGACATAGACCAGTGACATAGATCTATGTTATATATCAGTGATGGAGTTCTGAGAAATAGAGACACAACAAATTCTCAGCTGATGTAAGCAAAGATGAGAGTAGTTAGAAGGAGAAAACTTGTCTTCTCAGCAGATTATTTTGAAACAGTAGCCACAGAAAAATATAAAGATCTGACAACATTGAAGTCACACCTCATATAAAAATCACCAAATGGGAGCAGGAGCAATAATGCAGTAGGTGGGATACTTGTCTTGCACATAGGTGACCCAGGTTGGATCCCTGGCACTTTAGACAATTCCTCAAGCCCACCTGCAGTGGTCCCTATGTGTAGAATCAGGACCAAGCTATGCACACTTCTGTATGTGTCATAAAACAATTTTGGCTTCGCCAAAATTAATAGCCTTTTATCTTGGAAAAATACTGGTAAGTGGATGAAGACAAATCATCAGAGAAACTATTTACACATATAACAGGGGACTAGTATCTAGAATATATAAAGAACTCACAAAACTGAAAGGGGAAAAAATTCAATAGACAACATACAGATGAGACTTATTAATGGGAAGGATGTTCAATGGCAAATTAGGCCATTGTTCAATATTGTAAATTATTTAGGGAAACAGTTTAGAACTATTGAGGTTTACTACTTCTTAGAACGGCTAAGACAAAAACACTGACAGTATCTGTAGTAACAGTATGAGCGCAGATGGAGAGAACTTGGATCCCTACTGGTGAAAATGCAAAATTCTGCAACCACTCTAGAAAATGGCTTGACAATTTCTATGAAAACATGCAACTCCCACACAACCCAGCAACTGAATTCCTAAGAATTTACTACAAAGAACTGAAACCTTATGGCTTACTCAGAAATGTGCACAAATGTTGATGGTAGCTTTATTTGTGATTGTCAAAGGATAAAAAACCTGAATATTATTTTATTAGAAAAAGTAAAGCAAAATGTGTTAAATTATCATTTATTCAGGGTCTTGAAGAAGAAGTCTGACCATCTCATAGGTGGGCGGCCAGGCGCTCTTTTCATATCTCGTGGAACCCAGTAGGTAATAGCTCTGGGTTCAGCGGTCGTCTCTAAATCGCATTAGGTCTCTGGCCCATCTGATTTTTGACACCTTGGCAAACGAGATAGCGTCCCTGATTCTCAATTGTCGACAGAGGTCAAAACTCCGGATTCCTTCCCTCAGTTGAATGAAACGTGATATTCCAAGCATAGCTCTTTCGATTCCTCTTTGGGATTCCTGAATAACATCTTCATCCTGGTTTTGTAGGCCCCAGGTCTCTGAGGCATATGTTAGTGCAGGAAGAATTGTGGAGTCAAAAAATGTGCCTGGAGCCAGAGGTTTTTAGTCCTCTTAACGATTTCTTCAGTGCTCTTGAAGGCGTTCCACACCGCTGTCTTCCTCCTGAGCAGCTCAGGTGCCAGGTCGTTCATCATGTTGAGTTCTCGACCTAGGTACACATAGCTGCTGCATTCAGAGATGTTCATTTCAGTGAGGGCAAATAGAATGTCAGGAACTATTTCACTTCTCATGAACATTGTCTTCATGAGATTTAGCTGCAGTCCGACCTTTCCACAAAGTCGGCCAGCATTCATGCTACTTGGCTAAAGTTTGGTGTTATTAGAAAGATGTCATCAGTGAAGCAGAGGTGGAGTAGATGCCAACCATCTATCTTCATCTTCACTGCCATTCCTTCCCACTCCAATCGTCGCATGACATTCTCGAGGGCGGCACTGAAGAGTTTCAGTGAAATGGTGTCACCCTGCCGAACCCCTTTCTTTACGTCAATGATCACTTGCTTGTAGAATGGTGAGATCCTGGTGGTGAATCTGTAGCAAAAGGAAAAGCACATGATCTTTCATTCATAAAGATGTAATCTATAATACCATGTCTAATAACTTTATGTCATTGATAATTAGGGTCTATCAACATTTCTGTTTCATATTGTGAGCTATTTGGTGGGTTGCCACCACGCTGTGCCAGTGGACTTGAACTACTCCCGGTGATACTTTCCCTGGCTCTGCAGGCCCGAGGGATTGATGATCACACCAGTGACTCACGGGGACTCGGACCTTCCGGGCTGTAGCTGACAATTCTCATTAAGCCGCTCAGCTGCAATCAAACTCAGCCTCTTACAGACCCTGCATGCACTCCAGTCCTTGGGCTTATTCCCCCAGTCTCTTGTGGGAAGCTTTTATTCTTTCACTCTTTACTCAAAGTTCTGTGGCAATAAGTACCTTTTGGACTCAACGTATGAATATCAAAACCTTAACCTGTTTACTGTAGATTTTTTTTTGTTTTGTTTTTGGGTCACACCCGGCGATGCACAGGGGTTACTCCTGGCTCATGCACTCAGGAATTACTCCTGGCGGGGCTCGGGGGACCATATGGGATGCTGGGAATCGAACCCAGGTCGGCTGCGTGCAAGGCAAATGCCCTACCCGCTGTGCTATTGCTCCAGCCCTGTTTACTGTAGATTTCAAGAGAACTACTGCATCAGTCTATAGAGATGTATTTCTCTACCTACTTATTCGTGTTTTTTATTTATCAACTTAACATTGAACAAATTGCTTTTAGCATCTTTAAAATAAAGTTTGTATTTGTATATCATTTTCATATTTTGCAATATTTAATATATGGATTGATAAAATCTAATTTTAATTTGCATTTCTGGTGATAGCAAGACATCCTTTTATTATACCTTTATAGACTTTATTAATGATCTTTAATATTATTTTGTGTTTTATTCTTATGGATTTATTCTTTTAGTTTTATAATTGAGATACTAAAACCTCTGTGACATATATGCAAGCTTTTGTTATTCTTTATTTATCCTCATAGGTATCACTCTGGTTTTCTAAATATCTTATTGCCTTAACTAAAACTTCCAAACTAAAATGAGAGTCAGTGAAGGATGGTAGCCTGGGACTTCTGAAGATGACGTGGGGAGACTCAGATAATCGACTACTTTGCAAGTGTTGGTTTCCTAAAGGACTTTCAACTCTTCTGAGCCGGGCTCTTGGGTAATAGCCTAAGAAGGCGATGAAGTACTGATTGGCAACACAGGGTCCGTTCTAGACCCCAGACCAGGAACCAGAGGCAGCTTAGCTGCACAAGAGAAGGACCCAGTTGTATGCAAATGTCCAGATTTTAGTGGTCCCTCAGGGGGAACTTCCTTCTGACCATTTGTGATATATAGGGGTTGTATTTGTATTCTGATTTTAAGTCTTAATAATAGCACACATTTGAAAATATTGTACTTCAGTATATGAGCTACATTTCATTCCCTAAAATTTGTATTTAATAAATGTAAACCGTTGATATGAATATAAAACATAGCAGTCATTTACGCTTGCTACGTTTTATGTTAACAAATAATTTATATCTATTTTTGAAGATATTCTATTTTATTACCTTTCAGCAGCTTTACATTATTGATTCTCTCATGCATTTCTCTAATCTACCTGAAATTGAATCTTGAGCGTGGTATGAGGCAGGGATCTACTCCTGACTGGTGTCTGTTTTCCATGCTGCACTCATTGGAAAGACGCCCCACTCCACTAGCCAACCATACACAGGAGCCAAGCGAGGGCCTCGGCCAGCAGACCCTGTTTTATCTAATATCTGGTTGTAGCTCCGTGGTCTAGGCCCCACAGGACAACTTATTGCATCTCTTACATCAGCTTATGATAAAGTATTTGCAGCAGGCCCATTACACACTGGGAAGGAAGATAATTAAAGTTGAATTCAGCAGCTATTTATACCCGTGCCTGGTGGAGAAAGAGAAATAAAGAAGAGATGAAGAAGCACCTGGGACAGGTGATGGAGAGGAACGCTTACGCCCGAGCTCTGAGGGCGGGGAGGGACCAGTGCAGCAGCCCGTGAGAACTGCGGCCGCAGAGGGGCTGCCCAGGGAGCCGTGGCTCAGAACGGCAGGGTTCAGCATGAAGACCACACCTCCAGCCCTTCCAGCTTCCCAGAGAGAATTCCCTGCCTCTGCTCCCACCAGAAATAAAGCAAAGCCAGAGGGTAGGGAAGCGGATGATACAACCAACACCACAAGCATCTCGGGTCCAGGACACAGGGAGCACCTGGAGTATGGGGGGCTTAATAGAGGGGCTTTCAGCTCACTGTCTTCCTCCCAGACTCTTCTCTTAAAACCAAGACAGAATAAGAGGAAGAAACGGAATCTCCACTGTCATTTAAATCCCAACTCCAAGCAACGCATCAATCAAACGAACTGAACGTACTGATGAAGCTTCCATTGACTCATACAAAAGCATTTCCTAATTCACATGTTATATGTGAACATACCGATGCAAATGCAATACTGTACGTGTGGTTTGTTATAAAATGAAACTTTGAAGTGACCATGCAATATATTGGAATGTAAATATTTTTCTTTTGTGAAATACCAAAAAATATAAACATATTTATGTCAACAATATAAGTATCAATGATGAAAAATAAGAAATAGCTTTAAAAATGCCTTAGCAAGGAAAATGCATCATTGCTCAGGGGGTGCAAGCGTCCTGCTGGTGACTCTCAGCCAGCCAGGCCGGGGCTGCTGGCTCTGTGTTGGGCGTGGGGATACTGTGCTCTGTGGTTCTCCATGCTGGGACCATCCACAGTGCCCTGGTCTGCCAGGGTTTCCCTCAGTGAGGCGTAGGGGACTCTACACTGGGATCAAACCAGGCATTGGCTATTGCAGAAAATACACCCTAACCCGCATACTATCCTCCAACATGAAAGCACCATTTTAAGATTTTCTGTGACCCCAGATTCAGTCACATGACCAATAAGGGGTTGCAACACACAGCTGAGGCAGCTTTGCAGCAGAGCAGCTGCCTTGCTCCTGGATGGTGACAAGTTCAATCCCTGGTGCTAGTTACATGTGCCAAGCACTGTAGCACTGTAGCACTGTCGTCCCATTGTTCATGGATTTGCTCGAGTGGGTACCAGTAATGTCTCCATTGTGAGACTTGTTGTTACTGTTTTTGGCATATAGAATACACCACAGATAGCTTCCAGGCTCTGCCGTGCGGGCGGGATACTCTCAGTAGCTTGCCGGGCTCTCTGAGAGAGATGGAGGAATCAAACCCAGGTTGGCCGTGTGCAAGGCAAACGCCCTACCCGCTGTGATGTGCTAAGCAGGTGCGACACTTCTGCTGCTTGTACGTGTTGGGTGTTTTTTGCACGTGTGGGATGTTCTGTGACAAAAGCTATTTCTGGTTGCACTGCTTCCAGCCTGTTGCGCGTTGTGACTGCAATCATTTGCAGGCATTGATGCCAGAATCAGTGGTTCATAGCAAGCACCGTGGTCAAGTAAGCAGGCATCACAATCTGATGTGAGACACGCAGTGAGCACCACAGTGAGATGCGGGAGCACCACAAGATGTGGGAGCACCATAGTGAGATGTGGGAGCACCATAAGATGTGGGAGCACCTCAGTGAGATGTGGAAACCACATCCAGGTGTATGTGTAACCCCCTGTCATTACAAAACAGCAAGGAAGAGATAAGAATTAGAAAAAAGAGGAAAGAGTATTACATGTTCAGTAAATAGGACCCAGAGAGAAAACATAACAGGTTGGAGCACATGACCTGCATGCAGGAGCCCTAGGTAAAATACCCAACGCTGCATTTACCTCAACACCATCAGAAAAGCCAGAGCACTGATCCAAGAGCAGCTGCTGAGCACTACCGGAAAGTGTTCCCCAAACAAATAATTTAGTCATGCCAATGTTTACAGTATCAAAATGATAAATAACTTAAATACGTATAAATAATTCTAGTACTTAAACTAGAATTCAAGAGTTACATAAAGTATAACAATAAATAAAAAGGACAAATATGAAATGAATGTCAAGAGCAGAGGTAAATTAATTAGAAATAGAATGCAGTTATAAAAAATAAATAAATTCAAGTTCTATATATAAAATTAATACTTGAATGGAAATGATACTAGATCAATTAATAATAAAAATAGGGGGGATATAATTTCATGATATTGCAACTAAGAAAAGCACTTAATAACATATGTATTAAGATTCAAGTACATGTAAGTAAATATATTGATCAATTTCCTTAAATGCTATTTGAAAAAGTGGGTTAAATAGACAATTTGGGGGGAAAAAACTAACACATATCTAACAAAAGTGACTATAGTAAAATTTGAAATGATCATTGCATGATAGGAAACATAGAAAGTGTCAAAAGCACCCAGACCTATTCAGTTGCACAAGTGGATTTTATCTAAACTTCACAGAAAATCTAAGCACTAAGCTCATTTTTATAGCAAATATAACGCATCCATAAAAATCCCAGAGTAGGTGACAGAAAAAGAAGCCGCAGATCATTAAAGAAATAAATCACCAGGACTGAGATTCCTCCAGAATTGTAAGAATGATTC
Organism: Sorex araneus; assembly: GCF_027595985.1. Classification (NCBI taxonomy): domain Eukaryota; kingdom Metazoa; phylum Chordata; class Mammalia; order Eulipotyphla; family Soricidae; genus Sorex; species Sorex araneus. Next base: position 189,063,235 of record NC_073305.1, read on the forward strand.
AACACATTTGCAAATCTACTAATAGCTTTCTCGCAGCCACCAAGATAGTGGCGCACCTCTGAAATGCTTCCCGATATTAGACAGCTATCAATAACATCAGTTTCCCTTCTGAAAATATTTGCCAGAAAATTGAACCTTGTGTTCTGTGTGAAATATTTCAAATCATAATTTTATGTTAAGAATAAATGAAATGTAGGGGCTGGAGAGATAGCACAGCGGGTAGGGCGTTTGCCTTGCACGCGGCCGACCCGGGTTCAAATCCCAGCATCCCATATGGTCCCCTGAGCACCGCCAGGGGTAATTCCTGAGTGCAGAGCCAGGAGTGACCCCTGTGCATAGCCAGGTGTGACCCAAAAAGCAAAAAAAAAAAAAAAAAAAAAAAAAAAAAAAAAAAAGAATAAATGAAATGCAGGTGCCCACTTCACCAGGACTGTTTATTCTCAATGGAGAGGAACGTTCTGGAAATGGCTCGAGGCATGGACCCCTGCAAATGTGAAACTGTGAGCCCAAACCCAACTGTCAACCATGCCCTAACCAAGAAACTCCAGGACCTTCAAAACATTCAAAATTATCTTCAACCTCATTCAAAATTAAACTGGAAAAGCTAAAGTCAGAATGAAGTCCTTGGAAACAACCAGAATGTCAAAATCTCACAGATTACATTTGACTTGGTTAGGTGTAATGAAATATCAATGGTTCATGGATTACTGATTGCTGAAACCTCTTTGAAAAGTTTTGCCAATAGTTATCAAAAATTCAGAATGCGTACATTTAAGCCATAGTTAAAAGTGGAAACATTCTCATTGTTTGATTCGGCAAACTCACTCAGTGTTGTCTAGCCAAAATTTACTTGCGTGCATAAGAACAAAGTACATCATGGAGTTGCACACTCATTAAGCAAATCGCTGTCAATATTTTAAAATATATCAGTAATACATATTATAAATGAAGTAGCATGTACATACAATGGAATATCTGCACGATAGGAGAAGAGTTCCAAAAATAAAAAAAACAATTTGCTAGTGTGTGGAGTTATTAGTATTCACTTGTAGAAATATCATAAATGAGAATGTGAGCATAAAAAGTAAGTATAAATATTAGTATGCATCAATATTAAAAGATACATTAGAAACTTTAGTTTGCCTTTATTGACAGAAAGAATTTTAAACATATGAATTCATGAATAATCATTTATATTATACGCATTAATATTTGAATATAGCATGTAAGTGCAAATCTCTCTCTCTATATATATATGATCTGAACTGTGTGGCTTATTTATTTCTACTAAAATATTTTAGGTGATCAAGGTAAATAATCTTCATGGGAATAATCCAGACCAATGTTAAGGTAAGGATCATATATTTTCCTAAAAATTATAAAATATGTTTAATCAATTTAAAAAATCTGAAATAAAAATTGTTTGTTTGGCTCATTTTTTAAAAAAATGCTAAAATTAACACTAAAGAGATCATTCAGGTGTAAGGGTGCTTGTCTTAGATGCAACCTTCTCAGTTTGCAGGGAACCCTACACACGGTTCCCTGAGCACCGACAGGAGGAAGCAAGAGCACTGACAAGTATGGCCCAACCTTCCTTACACACAGATGCACACACACTCCTGCACACACACAAACACACACACAAATCCCATGTAGGATTCATAATAATAAAAATGTTGTTTTCAGTAGAACTAGATAAAGAACAAAATAACCTTATCTGGAACTAGGTGTGGAACAAAAATAACATTTTATACATATTAAGGTGAATGCATGCTATGTTGTTCTCTTTATTATATTTTAAATTTTCCTAGGCAGAAATGTCTTCTTCCATACAGAGCATAAAGCACATCTGTGCAGAGTAGCTAGTGTCGGGAAAACTCTAGTATTGGGAACTAGCCAAACTTCTCTGGCTCTTGTTCAATGTCATGGAACTTGCAGGCAAATATTTATGGCAACCCTTAGGTAATCATACTATATTCAAAAGGCACTATATAATTGCAGGGAAGGATTAGTGAAATTGGTTTATTCTAAGAATGTATCATTTTTAACAGTCCTGGACAAAAATATGATGTCATCTATGGTACCTTATATGATGTCATCTATGGTACCTTCACTCCCTAAGATCCGTGGGAATGTGGTAGAGATTCATGGAAAATGTGTAGGCACATCTTTTGAGGATGCAGGTGTGGAAAGCTACTGCAAAATCTCTCCCCAGTGAGTTACACACTTCCCACAGTAGCATCTATGTACAAGACGAGTTTTCTACTTTTTGCGCTCAAGAGATAGATGCAGTTAGCTCTGCTTTGAACCTGAACTCGTTTTGAGAAACAGAACATGCAGCCTCTGAGTCTGAATCTGCTTCTCTCGTGGACCTTCCTCCTTCACCAGCCTTTGGAAGAGGGTTGCACTCCTTGGGGACAAGAGGTCACCAGGAACCAGTCTCCTTTCTGGACTGTCAGAGGTTTGCGGTAGAGAGACCAGCCCCAGTGGACACTGCATTTTAGCATGAGGGGAAGAGTCTCGTGAAGAGGAGCAGCAGCCGATGGCCACCCGTGCTTCTGACTGAGAACTGCAGGGAAAGAAACAGCTTTTCTTGTAAGTAGCTTTGCTCTGTGGCGGTTCCTTACAGAGCAACGGCTGGCGAGGCAAGGCCCTTCACATTCCTGAGATGGGAAATAAAAGGGTCTATTTCCTTTTGCTCTCTTTTCATCTTCTCTGGGAAAGTCTTGTGTCTGAGTGGAGGAAGCGAGACCCAAGGTCCCCGGGTTTTATGTAAGGCTCGCCAGCGTGTTTAAAATGCGGGTGGTGTGAAAACGGAATTCTATTATGTCCTTTACTCCCATTCTTTTTCTTTATTCCTCTTGTTCTTGTGGCTACCCAAAGACATAAAGGAAAGCAACAAAAAGTATTTAGTAAGAAAATAATTGATTTGGGCCTTGTGTACATTCTTGCTGACAATTCAGTTTCTCTGAAAGACCCACAGCAGAGTGAGTGGGAAAATGCAGAACTGGGAATTAATTCTCGTTTTGTGACTGTTTTCAGGCTATTTGAAGCCCTTAGAGGGACAGGAGGTTACTTTATTAATCCCCAGTGTTTCTGACTGTGTGTACACTCTCACATACACCCTATTCTCTCAGAGATTAAAAGTAGGTTTCAAAGTATTATTTTCTTCTGAGAAGTTATTCAACTAACAACTGAACTGATGCAGTGAGCCCACATAACTCCGTCCACATACAATTTTTGCACATCTTTATTTAAAGATTAGAATTTGAAATCAATACATTCGTGCCATGTCTCTTATTTGCGGTGGAGCTGAATAGCTAGCATAGTTGTTCTGCAATCACATGTAATTGAGGATGAATTATTTTCCTGGGAAAGACCAATGCTTACCAGCAGACACTGGTAGAACTAAGAATATGGAGTGAGAAAGGGACCAGAGACCCTGCTATCTCACTCTCCCCTCTCTCTCCTCTCTCTATCTCTTTCTTATCTCTTTCTCTCTCTCTATCTACCTCTTTCTCTCTCTCACACACACATATACTCAGCTCACTCTTCTGTGTCTCTCTTAAGGCAGAAACTTAACAGAAATCTGGGAAATTTCAATCATGCTATGAAGTAGAAATAGATAATTCAATCAAAAAGAATGTGAAGTCTATATGGACATTCATTTTAGTCCCAATAACTTCACATAACAAGGACTGGCTCCTGAATACATTTTCTCTGTGTGTGTTATTTTGAAGGATTTTCTCCTATACTCTTGAGGCATTTGAGTTACTGGATACAAACTATTCTCCGTAGAAAACCTTAGGGAAAATATCATTCATTTAGTGCTACAAAGGTCATTCAATAAAGTAAAAATCTTTTATTTCTTTGATCTCATTACAGTTTCAAATTTGTAAGCCCCCTTACAAATGAATTGTCTGATAAAGACATCACAAGATTAAAAACAAAATTTTCCCTGATTCTATATCTTATTTTTTTCACTCTTCATTTCTAATATTTTAAGTAATGCTTTTCATTGTCAGTTAATTTTTGTACCATTATTGGCTTCATTTTGAAATTTTGCAGCTTTGTGTGGGTAATCTAATAAAACACTTTTCAGCTTTGTGGAAAATTAACCCTGATTATTCTCTAAATTAGGACTTCAAAGATTTTAAATTTAATATAATAAATCATATTTATATATAATTTATTATATTATTAAATATAATAAATAATTAAATACATATTTGGGGAGGTCATGAGAGATTATATAAAGTTATGGCTCTTTCCTCGTACACACTGACCAAAGGTTTGAATCCCTGACACTACATCCAGCCCCCTGAGCACTGCCCAGGTCAGTCCTAAGCACAGAGCCAGAAGTAGCAGCTGAGCAGTGCTGAATATGCCCACCTGCAATGCAAATAGTTAGTTAGGTTTACTGAATTTTTCCATGTATGCATGAAGTGCACATGTTACTGTAAAGATATTTAGTTTTATAATTTTTCTTTTGTGAAGAATACATAATTTGCTTTTACAAAAACATAATCAGAAATAAAATTTACTATTAATATAATTTTAGCAAATATAGTATCTTAGTATGATCACCATTTAACTGATAATTATGAGAAGTGTGTGTGGAGGATCTTATGAAGCTTATCCTCTACTTTGTTTAAAAGTATTTTGCTGTAAATTCAGGAATATGCCTCCTGCTCTTTTCCAATGAATATTTTGTAGAAGCACGGTTTCAAACTTTAACAGATCGATTGAGTTAGCTAAAGCTGCTTTACTGGGCCAGCTGTAGATAGATTACTTGTACTGTGCTAACTTATTGCTCTTAGTTGCTCTTGTTTGTTGTGTCTATTGTTTGGGGTCTGGGACCGGCTGGGCTCAGGGCTCACCCTTGACTGTGCTGAAGAATAACTTTGTGGGGGCCCCAGGGGACTCTATGGGGTGCTGTGATTGAACTTTGCCAACCACCTCCAAGCCAGAGCATTACCCACTATGCTATCTTTCTCGCCCAAATTTGGGTAAGTTTTAATTTTAATTTTTTTGGGGGGTCACACCCGGAGATGCACAGGGGTTACTCCTGGCTCTGCACTCAGGAATTACCCATGGTGGTGCTCGGGGGACCATATGGGATGCTGGGATTTGAAACCGGGTCGGCCGCATGCAAGGCAAACGCCCTACCCTCTATGCTGTCACTCCAGCCCCAAGTTTTAATTTTTAAAGGTGGCATGTGTCTCTCATGTAGTCTGTGTGGCTCATACCATAGATCTCCAGTGCCGTCTGCCAGCTCTGGTGCTGGGAGGGGTGTGCTCTTCTTCCTGCTATTCCCCGAGTGGTGCTTGACTGTGTGAATTCTCCCTTTTGTTTATTTGCTTCCAGATATTTTATGTTCAACTCTTTGCTATGTCCTACTTTCATTTTATTCTGTATTTTGCTCATTTTTATTTATGATTTCACACACATGTTCATAACTGAGTTCTCTTTAACTTTTCCTTCTCACATTGCCTTTGAGATATCTTGTTACCAATATCCCACTCATTTCACAGGTATCCTGTCAAGTATTCATTATTTTTTCCACATGCTGGAATATAGCAATTTCTGATTGTCAAATGTTGAAATGTTTTTTTCATTAAAATATCTTTTAAGGTATCCAGACTGTGAACTAAGCTTTTGCCCCACGCCATCTAACGGAGGAAATATCCTTCTTCCTTGGTCTCTCTTCCCTCCGGGAGGACGAGGTGTGGTGTCCGACATTTTATGGGACCTTTGAGCAGGTATGAAAAAAAAAATGTGCTTTGAACTTGAAACAGCGGGACCCTGGGCAGTCTCGGGCCAGGGCCGGAGCTCTGGCTCTGGCCGAGATTCGACCCGGGTGGCCATGCCTTTGCACAGCCGCTTGGCTGCGGAATGAGCAGGAGCCAGAGCCAGCTATATGACTTGGGGTTCCAGCGAGTGCTTGCAACCATGTATCCAGACTGTGAACTAAGCTTTTGCTCCATGCTGCTCCAGGAAGGGAAATGATTCAATTTCCAACTTAAATCTCCCTGGACTTAATTACTAAAATACAGAAATTGTAAACCGCATGGCTGCAGTAGCCTTTACAAAAGTCTGAAGAGACAATCAGACTTTTTATCTCTTCATTCTTATCAGTGGAAAACTAATTATCAAATATTTCCTTGTCAATAGGGCTGTATTCTTGGGGGATAAATTCCAACAAGAACAGTGAGTTCTGTGTTGAAACTCCAACAACAATAATGAGTTTTGTGTTGAAATATGGAATGTAATCAAGGTAAAGAGAAAAGGAAGTGAAATTGATCAGTTAACGCAGGGGTTTGGGGGGTGAGGGGTGGGATGAGTACTGGGTTTTTTTTTTTTTGGTGGTGGAATATGGGCACTGGTGAAAGGACGGGTGTTTGAGCATTGTATAACTGAGATATAAGCCTGAGAACTTTGTAACTTTCCACATGGTGATTCAATAAAATAATTTTTTAAAAAAAATTTTTAAAATATATCTTTTAATAATCAAATACAGCCAACTATCTGGAAGCTTTATTTGTAGTAAAAATTTTAATCAATCATTGTTTAGTTAAAAGACTATCCAGATGTACTATAAAAAAGTTTAAATAATTTTCTTTTAAAAAATAATCTATTACATCTAATTAATCTTTTGGGGCAAGAAAGTTGATTCTCTAATTTAATTTTATGTAGAAAGAAATTGTTTTCCTTTAGAAAAGTAAGATTTATTGAATCATAGTTGGCATTCAAAGTTCTAAAATATGTGAAGCTCTCAGCTCCTGGCTTGGTGCTCTGGTCCACTGGGGAGCCTGAGGTAGCAGGGATCAAGCCTGGACGCCCTGCGTGCTGATCTCATATTCAGCCCTTTCAGCTGTCTCTTCCAATTTCCTAAGAGGTCACTTAGCTAACTAAATCCCAGCCTTTCCCCCATCTAGGGTATATTTTAATATTGTAGTAGCTCCTCTTATTTTCTCATTCATTGGTATGTAAATTTGTTAATTTGCTTCTGTTATAATAATTGTGCATATTTTATGATTTTCTTTTGTTTAAGCCATGTTCTTTAGCTTGCAAACATATTAGCTTGTTGATTATTTCTAATTTAATTCCTAATTAATTGCACAGTTCTTAGAAAATGGGAGTTACAAGATACCACATCTGAGAAGCCCTGTTTTCTGTTGCTCAGGTCTTGGCCTGATACTTCTTCTCTCCTGAAAAATCGTGACACTGAACAATGACCACCCAGTTCTGTTCCTCTCACAGTTCCTCTTCCCCCGCTTCCCCTCCTTTGTGTAGAACACGGCCAGACATCCTCTCCCCACAGTGCTCCATCCAGAATCTCCAAATTAGAGTGCACAGCTCTCCGTCTCCAGCTGTTCGCAGTGATGCTGCTGGCCGTGATTCCACGCCACAGTCCCCTCTGCATCAGAGGACAACTTCTGACACCTATTGTCACTGGTCAAGTCCCTAGAAGAACCAAAAATACCTTTTTGTCAAAATAATTTATTTGGGCCCAGCTTCTGCGTTAAGATGGCTTAGGGAAACAGGGATGAAAGAGTCTGTCCGCTGAGTCAGAAACAGAGGGACAGACACAGAAAGATTGCACTCATTTGTGGAACATAAAGCAACAGAATGGGAGACTAACACCCAAGAGTAGTAGAGATAAGTACCAGGAGGATTACTCCACAGCTTCGAAGCCGGCCTCACATGCTGGGGGAAAAGACAGCTCAGATAGAGAAGGGACCACCAAGTAAAGGGTGCTAGGAGGGCCCGCTCAGGATGGAAGATGTGGGCTGAAAGTAGACTATAGACTGAACATGATGGCCACTCAATACCTCTGCAAACCACAACACCCAAAAGGAGAGAGAGAGAGAGAGAGAGAGAGAGAGAGAGAGAGAGAGAGAGAGAGAGAGAGAGAGAGAACAAATGGGGATGCCCTGCCACAGAGGCAGGGTGGGGGGAAGGGGTGGAGGGATGGGGTGGGGGGATGGGGTGGGGTGGGGGGAGGGATTCTGGGATCACTGGTGGCAGAGAATGGGCACTGGTGGAGGGATGAGTACTCAATTGTTGTATGACTGAAACGCAAGCACAAAAATTTTTAAGTCTGTAACTACCTCACTGTGAGTCATTAATAAAAAATATTAATAAAAAGAAAGATTCCATCCAACGGGGCCTGAAGCAATGCACTCTCCCACAGACATCACATGCCTGAAAAGCACTGGCACATGGGTACTTTTGAAAATGCTAGCAGCCCCACTAGCATAGTTAGAAGAATAGGTGCAATTATTTAATGATCTATTTTGTCCAAACTCTGTATACCTCTCTGCAGAATGCTGGTTTCAGGATCCTAATTTAGAGTTATGGGCCTTTTTCCACTCCTGCAGCTTATAAATTGAGACCCTGTTTCCTCCTTCTTTCTGCTGAAGATTCTGTCTTTTGTTGTTTACAAAGAGTCATTTGTTGCCCAACAGAACTCTCATGCTATTCTGGTACCGTGATCCTATTTATTATGGACCATATAACCCAGGCCTTAAGGATGCATCTGCGTCTACAGTCAGACTCACGTGATGAGGCTGCTGTCAGGATTTAAAGGAGAGAATGCACTACAGCAGTCAGGAGAGCCATTGTATTTCCACATCCACTCTGAGATCTATTACAATTTTTATATTATTAGTAATCATCACAGTAACTCTGGGAACAATGCGCTTTTCTTGGTAGAAAAGCATCCTTAAAACTCAGGGGCTATGACCAGGGGCAGAAATGGAAATGGGAGTGAGAATCTGTTTCATGCACGAGACAAAAAAATATTATCTTTTAAGAAGACAGAACTATTGTCTGGCTGTAAGGTGTTCACTGTGCACTGGGAGGGGGAAGAAAACCGTAAGCCCCCGTGGTGGCTTTACAAGGACAGCCCCTGCCCTTGGGAGGGATGGATGGTGCTAGGATGCTTTCTCTGGGCCCTCAGCAATAACATCCACCCGGGCACACCTTGACTTTGAACTAGCTAACAAGTTTAAGGTAACACATTTACTTTGTTTCGTGCTACGGCACCTAAAGAAAGAGGATTGGGCCGGTAGACCAGTGCCTCAGGCCTCGCTCATGAGTGATCCTGGGGGAGGTTGATGAACACACTAAGAGGATCTCTGGGGAGCGGAGTGGGATGAGATGGGTGGGATGAGAAGCTTGGCAGAGGCAAGCAGTGAGGAACAGGGAGTGGCCTTTTCCTCCCCCACCATCCCCGCCTTCGGGCTCTCTTGAGAGAATTGTGGTTTCTCCACTAGGACCAGAGGGGTAACACACAGTTACCTCTGGGCCCCAGAAACTCCCTGAACTGGGGGACACCCAGCTGGGAGAGCTCCAGGGTATATCCCGTGACCTTGGCCATTTCTTTTCGGTTTTTGAAACACCGATCCCCTGAGCGATCTTTGGCTGGAGAGGGAGGCTGAGGAACTGGGGGTACACCCATCACCAAGGCCCCTAACACGGCCACTCTGCCCAAGGGTCCGGCCTCGCTGCCCTGTACAAAGGCAGCTGAGCGCTTCCGTCCAGACAACCAAATGCAGTCACGTTCCTTCACACGGACGCCCTCTTTCCGCCCACAGAGACATGCCTGGGGAGCACACACTGTGTGAGCGGGGCTGCAGCGCAGGGAACAGCCGTGGCAGAGTCCAGCCAGAGGACACCACCCCAGGCCTCCTGCGCTCCCGGAAGCTTCTCTTTTGGTGGCGTCTCTCCAGCAATGGAAACCTTAGAGAGAGCCCAAACTCCCTGAAAAGAACTGCTACTAGGATAAAAGGACTGGATTAGATAATATCAGAATATGCATACATATTCTGGTCAGAGTAAGATACAATTAGGCTGAAGTCTCGGTGGAAGTAGCTGTAAGCAGGAGAACAGAGAGACTCTCATTTTAGCCACTTTCACTTCTTGGTGGACAGATGATGACCCTGTACACAACTTGGTTCTGTCCAAACTGGCATCTCTGGCAGGGAAAGTCCTTTGATAAGCTGAAATCACAGCATTGGTATCCGAGCCGGAGCCCCCTGGCCCCCAGAGCAGCCTCCAAAGGAAGCAGAAAGAACCTGCCCCCCAGCCCTTCCCATCTTTCCGTTCCCAAAAGGGAAAACTGTTTCTCTAGAACTCTGTATTTCGGCAGTGGGGTGAAATTGCCCGTGAAACCTGCAAGCTAGCCTACCAGATGTTTACAGCCTGAATTCTTCCAACCACACTATATGAGGACATTCAACCAATTTAATTTAAATATTAATAAGAATTGGACTTCTAAGAACCTGGCAACAGACACTGGAAATAATAAGATCACCATTGTTATCTCAGATGCCAAAGATTTTTCTCACAAATAAAATGTTCATAATGAGCAGTTGAAAATTGAAAACCAGTGAAAAATCAAACGTACCAAAGAAATATTGTAGGGGTCTAGACACTTGACTTGCATGCAGCCAGTCTTGGTTTGATTCCAGGCATGTATATGACGCCCCCCAGCACTGCAAAGCATGATCCCTGGGCACAAAGCCAGGAATAAGGCCTGACCGATTCTGGGTGTGGCTTTAACCTCACTCCCAAATAAATTAATGGTAAGGTAAAATAAATGACAGAGAAACAAGGTAGGATCGGCATCAACAGTAGTAGCAAGAAATAATGCAGGCAGATACACAGAGCTGAATATGTTGGCATAATATTAAATATCTGTCTGTTTTTGCATTTGAAGAAATGCAAGCTTAAAATAAGAGACAGAAAATATGTTAGAAAGTTTGATAAATAAGACCATTTTAAAGAACTAAAAAAGACTTATAGAAAAGAAAATTTCAGTAATTATAAAATGTTTCGGGGGCCAGAGATATTCCTGGATTTAAATGTTTACCTGAGGACTGGAGCGATAGCACAGCGGGGAGGGCATTTGCCTTGCATGCGGCTGACCCAGGTTCGAGTTCCAGCATCCCTTTTGGTCCCCCACACACCGCCAGGGGTAATTCCTGAGTGCAGAGCCAGGAATAACCCCTGAGCATTGCCAGGCATTACCCAAAAAGAAAAAATAAATAAATTAATGTTTACCTGGCATGAGGCTGGTCTGGTTTGATCCTAGGAGCCACGCGGTGCCCCAAAGACACCAAACAACTTTAAATATGGCCCCTGAGCACTGCTGTGGTGGAGACTTTGGGGTCCAACTGACATCACATTCTCAGACCCTACATTGAATGTCCATCCAGGTTTGCCGAATCCCACCTGGCGTCCCCGGGCCTCCTAAGCGTCATATAGGAGATGCTCCTCCCTGTAACAAAACTAAATACAAAACAAAAATAAACCTGAGCCTATTTTAAGAGAGATAATTGAATAGAAATTAGATTTATGTGAGATTAAAACAAAAAGTAAGAGCTGTAGAAGTCTAACGAACACACACACACACACACACACACACACACACATACACACACACACAATGTGCTGAAAGTAGGTAATGGACCAAACATGATGACCTCTCAATGTCTGTGTTGCAAGCCATAAACCCCAAAAGTAGAGAGAGAGAGTATGGGGAATACTGTCTGCCATGGAGGCAGGGGGAGGGTGGGGAAGGGAGGCTATACCCTGGATATTGGTGGTGGGGAATGTGCACTGGTGGAGGGATGGGTGTTTGATCATTGTGAGATTGTAACCCAAACATGACAGCCTTTAACTATCTCACAGTGATTCAATAAAATTTAAAAAATAAATTAGATTTATGTGAGATTAAAAATAAAGCAAGAACTATAGAAATCTAATGAACACACACACACAAACCACACAATATATTAGTTTGGGGGCGACATCCAGCAGTGCTCAGGGCTGACTCCTGACTCTCGAACCAGGAATCATGCCTGCCCAGCTCATGGGGTCATGCGGACAGCCATGATCAAGCGAGGTCTGCTGTGTCCAGGGCGAGTGCCCTGCCCACTGTACTGCTCCTGGCTCTGAACACATCTATTAAGTACTGTGAACTAGTGAAACTACCACTCAGGAAACTAGCAGTACATATGCACTGTGAAGTTTATTTTTAAATTATACTTGTTGGTATAAGAAAATGACCAAAAGAAATAAGCCAAGCATTGGATATTGGGGATAGTAATGAAAGACGAAATTCTCACAAAGAATTAACAGTGAGAATTCTATTTTTAAAATTTTTATACATTTTTTGTGTTACACAAAGCAATGCTCAGGAATTACTCCTGGCTCTGCACCCAGAGCCATGGCAATGTCCAGGGGACCATTTGAGATTCCAGAGATCGATCCTGGGGCCAGCCGTGTTCAAGGCAAACACTTTACCCGCTGTGCTATGGCCTCAGCCCCAGGGGCAAGGACTCTTATCTAAACATTCAGAAAGATGCCTAGTGCAGTCTAGTAGACAACATGCAGCAGTCCTTGTCTCAGTAGATAGTACTGACATACCTACAGACATATGGATAGGACTAGAGAAGTCAGAAAAATATGTGAGCATAACATAAAAGCTCAAAAGGAAGTATTTATACGTGCCAACAGTATCACTGTATCACTGTCATCACATTGTTCGTCAATTTACTCGAGCGGGCGCTAGTAATGTCTCTATTACACTCAGCCCTGAGATTTTAGCAGCCTCTTCTTACTCGTCTTTCCCAAGGATTGGAGGCTCTTACAGGGTCAAGGGAATGAGAGCTATTGTTACTGTTTTTGGCATATGGAATACAGTATGGGTGGCTTGCCAGGCACTCCCATGCGGGCAGGATAGTCTCAGTAGCTTGCCGGGCTCTCTGAGAGGTATGTATATATCTGTTACTTATACTGTGCCAACAGTAAACAAGAAAATATTTAAAATATACTTACCATTAATTAACTATAAATAAATCATTATAGACAAAGAGATTCAGGAGTCAATTAGTAATGAAAATATGTTCAAATTCATAAACAATAAGAAGAGTACAAAAAACAGCATAATTGATTTCTATTCCTCCAGATAAGGAAAAATGTTCCTATGTACTGAGTATTTGCACAGTGCCTTAAATGATCATGAAAACTATGGTATAATTAACGCGAGGGTCAGGAAAGCAGTTATTTCTGGGGGATGCTGCTTTATCCAGTAAAGGAAAGGGGCAAACAGGAGCTGAAATATCGCAAAGAGTATTATAAAGTTATTATTCTTCATCGAGCCTCATGCATGAGTGAACATATTCCTGGACTATGCGGCCACAAGATGGCCACGTGACACATCATCATAGAAGTAGCCCAGCTAGCTACCAAGAGTGTCCTGCCCGCACGGCAGAGCCTTGCAAACTGCCCATGGTGTATTCAATTTGCCAAAAACAGTAACAATGACAGGTCTCATTCCCCTGATCCTGAGAGAGCCTTTAATCGTTGGGAAATACGAGTAAGGAGAGACTGCTAAAATCTCAGGGCTGGGACGAATGGAGACATTACTGGTGCCTGCTCGAATAAATTGATGAACATTGGGATGACAGTGATAGTGATATTCTTCACTATTCAAATGACTCTGAAGCTATCTAAATAATTATTAAGCCCTTTACCTACTCTATACTAGTAGTCTATTACAACAATGCAAAATAAGCAATAAGAGAAAAGAATACTGTAAAAATTTATACATATTTTGAAACTGAAGATTATTGAAATGAAGAATGTGACCTGATATATATGAATAATATAGAAAATGCAAATTCACAGATACAGAGAGCAGATAATAATTGCCTTGGGTGTGAATTGGTATCAGATAGGAGAGAAACTCTGGAGAAGAAATGTTTTAACACTATGGTGTGATACTGCTCACACAACAACTTTAACTTTAATAAGTCATTCAACTTCACAGAAAGAGACTTTTATATTTTATAATCTTTCTTAATATTAAATGATAAATATATAATGAGTTCTGTGAGTTATTTAATATTCAAGAGCTCTGAAATATATTTATAAATGTTTATTTGTATAAATTTTATACAGTTAAATGAATCTTACATACAAAAATTAAATTCATTTATATAATCTTTCTTTCTGATTTCTGTTACCTATCCCTGTCATAATGTGAGATGGATCCCTGTTACACATATCGGTAATTCTTCCATTTTCAATTGTGAATATTGTCACTCATGCTTGTATTAGACCTTTATTGTTGATTGACATCTAGCCTATTCCAGTTTTGTATGACACGAGCAATGTTGCTACATTATGTGTGTGTGTGTGTGTGGACATATGGCTCCATTTTCTTGGGTAGATTCCTGGGATTGGAGTTGCTCGGTTTCATGTTAATTTATGTTTAACTTTTGAGAAACTGCCACACTGTTTTCATACCAGTCTTAAAATTTTGCATTTCCCTTTGAATATTCAACACTTCTAGTTTTTCTTCATTCTCTCAGTAGTAGACAACTTTTACTTGATTATTGCCATCCTAGTGGTAAATCCTTGAATTTTGATTTGCATTTCCCTGGTGTCTAATGATGTTGAACATCTCATGAGCCAAAGATTTATTTCCCCGTGAGTTCAAACTTTGCCTTCTCTGGTGGAATATCCATTCATTTTTTCCTCATTTTATTTGAATGACATATCTTTTTATTAAATTGTTTGTTCTTTATATAGTTTGAAACTAAGTTATTTATTAGTCCAAAATTTAACAGTTTTTCATTCCTGACAGTGTCTTTGAAGTATGAAAGTTTTAAATCTTAATAAAGTCCAATTTATTTGTTTGTTTGTTTGTTTGTTTTATTTTTTGGGTCATGATCTTGGTGATATATCTCCAAGGAGACCCGAAGATGAATTAACAGCTTCGATAGTCCTATTATGGACCTGGGGAAGCCAGGCTGGAACCTACCTTCCCATCATTGAATAATGCGTGGCAACCCCATTCCTCTTCTATGTACAGAAACAGGACAGCTGATATTCAAAAATAACAGTAGTCATATCGCTGTGTTTTAGAGCAAGTGACCAAATCTCCTCTCCAATAGTTACCACAAATATGAACATAGAATGAGTTTTAAAAGCCTATACTTAATGGTCCCGACCCATTATTCGTTATTGTTTTAATTTTTTGTTTGAACAGCCATCTAAGCTGAGAGTTCTTTCTGTAACCACCTGCCATCTTCGCCATCACATTCCAGCGCGTCGGCAAACTCCTGTCAGCCTCTTACACGGGTGAAGCCATAAAATGCTGCTCTGTATTTTGCAGTTATCTACTCTCCCACGGTCCGCTTTTCTCACCTACTCAACATTCCATGGGGGAAAGAACATATTCCTGGCATAGTCAGGAGGAGTCAATTTAATATCTAGTGGCGAGGGTCTATTGGAACAGATAATGTTCTCAAGGTGTCCCTGTCCCCCCAATCAGCTCTGTGTCATTAGTTGTCAGTTAATTTTAAGAATCTTTCCTAGTCAGACATTCTCTGACTTTAGTCCGTAGCCTTTATAAAAAGCATAATATGTGCATAGGAGTAGTTGATTAAAAGTTGGAAGATCCATGGCTGGAGTGATAGCACAGCAGGTAGGGCATTTGCCTTGCACGTGGCCAACCCGGGTTCGATTCCCAGCATCCCATATGCTCCCCTAAGCACCGCCAGGGGTAATTCCTGAGTGCAGAGCCAGGAGTAACCCCTGTGAATTGCCAGGTGTGACCCAAAAAGCAAAAAAAAAAGTTGGAAGATCCAAGAAACATCTACAAGAGGGTACTGGAGCTATAGCAGATACCTGGTTTGCTTGGTTGCTTTTGAGAACTGTTTTCTTATAAAGACCGCAGGAAATATTCAGTCCATTCTTGAGAAGACGCTATGAAACTTTGCCATGAACTGTTCTCCTGATTTATAGATTTCTAATGAGATTAGTGGCTTGATGGATCAGTGCACTGTACTGATAAATAATAACAAGGTCCAGGACGTGGCAGCTTCCCTGCTGGGCTTATTCACACGGGCACCTTCTTTTCATTCTTCCCTTTCCATCCTCTCAAGTTAAAGGCCAAATCAGTAAAAGGTCAAGCTGGCTCGTATGGATTATTATAATACTGTTCTCAAGCTGTCCAGAGATCAATAGTGAATGTCATCATCCATTTTCCTGAAACAAAGGCACTAACTTCATTATCCTAAACGCATTAAGAACAGGAGAGTGAAGCAAGAGCAGTTTCATACTTCTAATCTCACAACCAAGTTTACATTTATCTCTGTTATTAAAGAACTTTGCCGTGATTACTCATTAGAGGTGCTTTTGGATAGAATCAATCTCCCAATCTACTTTGGTGAATTTGTGAGCTTCAGACTTAGATATCTCGGAAAGGGCTAGGTGATGGGATCGCAATAGAAAATAGAATATCCAAAGACCGAAAAAACACCTTTACTGATACATATTTTCATGCACAAATGCCAGCACTCCAATGATAGTGTCTGAAGAACACCCGATGAGACATCTGATAATTTCCAATAATTATGGGATGGTAAATAATTCTGGCAACCATGAAAAGAAAAATATCTGAAAATATGAAACATTTGACATGTTTGTTAGAAGTCATACCAGACTGCAATACAAAATGTATTAGCAGGGGCTGGAGAGATAGCACAGCGGGTAGGGCGTTTGCCTTGCACGCGGCCGACCCGGGTTCAATTCCCAGCATCCCATATGGTCCCCTGAGCATGGCCAGGGGTAATTCCTGAGTGCAGAGCCAGGAGTAACCCCTGTGCATCGCCGGGTGTGACCCAAAAAGCAAAAAAAAAAAAAAAAAAATGTATTAGCAATACAACAAAGTAAGTTATATGGAAATTTGATGACTTTCTCTATACTATTATGTAAAATAATTTCTATTTGCAAGATTTTTAAGAATACATTAAATTTGCACATCTTGATGCCTAGATAACACATTTGTATTATGAGTATCTGTTCAGTATGCATTTTTTGTTTATTGTTAATATTTCAGGAAGTACAAAGTGGAATCGTTGTACAAAATATTTTTTAAATATTTCCTCTTATAATTCATCAAAATGTTCTATACTTGGGCTTATATTTTATATATATATACATATATATATAAAACTGATGATGAAAATGTAAATACCCAGCATACCATCATGCACTTTGGGAGAATGCATGACAAATTAACCAACAATTAAATTATTTTTATAAAAATAAATAAATATAAATAATGTAAAAAAGTTTGTTTACACATAGTTTAAACAGTATAGAGTAAAAGTCGCTACAACTTAAAGTTAATTGCAATATTTACACAAGACAATAAGACTGAACTGACACTCAAAAATAAAATCCCAGATATGGGTCGTCATGACACTCAGCCTTGACATTGTGCTGCTTCCACTTCATGATCATCTGTTTCTCACTCATGTAACTGACTGCATGTTTCTTAGTGACTGCGACCTCTTGTTACCAAGATTAACAGCATATTCTTCTTTATACATTGCATAAATCTAGTATGTAACTTTTGCAGTTCTAATAAAATAATGATTGAATAAATTTATAAAGGAGTTAGTAAATCACAAAACATTATACATTAAAGGGCTTTACTGACATTTACTATAAGATAAAATCCTTGTTCCCATCATTTGTGATTTTTCTGTGTGGGATTTTAGGACTAGAAACACAAAACATCAGATTATTGAGGACATTTTAAACAGAACTAGAAAAAGGTTTCTTGGAAATTTGGAGTCCCTATAGATTTCTACTAAAATACACAGTTGAAGAAGGTTGTAGAAGGATTGGAAATTTTTAAGTATCAAAATACAACGATTAGACAAGTATATACATAAGGACTTAATGGACTTGTTTCATATGCACAAAAAAGGATGGTGATGAAAGAATGTGAAATATAAAGATTTATACACATAAGGGAAGTAGTCTTTGGAGTAGGGTTTATAGAGAGAACAACTAAGAAAGCCTTTCACGGGTGAAGCAACCCAGTGAGGAAATCTTTTATTCCCAGCAGCCTCATATTGCACTTTTATTCGACCGGAGAGTCCTGGTGCAATAAATACCAGCTCACTAGAATTGGAGGGTCATCTCCAAGCCAAGCGTTTTGTCCATCATTGACTCATAGTAAGATTTTTTGAAAATGTCCTGGACTCTTTTAGTTATTCAGTGCAACTGAAAAGTAATGAGGAACACTTTCAAAAGGAAACATCGATGTGAAAAAAATATAGAAAGCTCTTTCACTAAAACTAAATTTTCTAGGCCGTGTGCTTCTGCTAGACCTTATTCAGTGCATGAATACCTACTGTGTGTACATGCATGTGCATGAATACTGACTGTGTGTACATGCATGTATGTGAATACCTACCTTGTGTACAGGCATATATGTGAATATCGGCTGTGTGTAAATGCATGTGTATAATGTTTCCCTTTGGTCATACTTTTGAAATAAATAGTATTTTGGAGAACATTTTGTGTGTTTTGTAAGTATTCAAAGATACAATTTTGAAGGGCCGTGACAGATAATTCATGGGTAAGCCTCTTGGTGAACTTACAAAGTCACCCCACTCTGACCTCCAGCAATGAGTCTGTTCCTGGGCCACTGCCAGTTATCCACAAGCACTGCCAGGAGCAATTTTATAGTACAGTCGAGTGTGGACCACCTGCTTACACACACACACACACACACACAAGCACACACATGCACACCGCTCAACACCCCTCCCAACAAACAACCCCCCCCCCTACACACAAAACCCTTTAGAGAAATAATAGAGTTGGTAAGGAGGGTGGCTTGCATGCTGCTGACCTGGGTTCGATCCCCAGAAGTCCTGTATATCTCCCAAGCACTGCCAGGAGTGCAGAGGTAGGACCAAGTCCTGAGTACTGCCAGGTGTGGCCCCTAAACAAACAACAACAAAACTTACATGCTTGACACATCCACTCAGTTAGCCAAGTCAGCCGGAAAGCAAGGCAGCGGTTACTATCCTGCCTGCTTCCCTCTCGTCCCCCTTCTTAGGAGAAATGCTGCTAACGGCATCATTGCAAAGGTGTCCTAGGGAAAGCTGCTATTTGCTGTGTCACCTACGGTCATTCTGCATGTTGTTCTTTTGCAGTTTCTTATTTCATACACCAACATTTTGACTCACCCAGAAGGCTTGACAATACCTAAACTCAAAGCCCTAAAGCTTCTACTGGCAGCAAGACCCCTAATCTGATGTCACCTGGCTCAGCATGTGAGGCTGAGTTATAAAATTATTCTGGACATGAGTCTGAGTTGTAAAACTATTGCAGTGGTGCACCTTGGAGGGACAGAAGATCAGCGTGGTCTGGGTTTTGGCTTAGTAACTAGTACTGTAATCTGAGCACCAGCAATGATATCAGATAGATTTGAAGCTATTTCCAATTGTCAGTGACTCATGTGAAACACAAAACATGGCTCAATTAAAACTTCAGTCAGCAAATATATTGTGAAAGCAGCACCAACATTCAGGGCTTTGGACCAGAAAAGGCAGCTTGTGTTCTATACACAGAATTAAGTGCCAGTCCAAATTTCTCCAATAAAATATTCTAGAGTGATCCATTAGGGCATTTACTCATTTGCGGGATACAAAAAATAGTATGAGACTAATATTCAAGGGCAATAGAGACAAGGGCCAGGAGGATCACTCCATGGTTGGAAATCTGCCTCAAGTGCTGGGGAGAAGGCAGCAGGGATATGACAGATAATGACAGTTGGAGGGATCACTCTGGATGGGAGATGTGTGCTGAAAGCAGGTAAAGGACCAAACATGATGGCCTCTCAGCATCCGTATGCAAACCATAATGCCCCAAAGTAGGAAGCAGAGAGAAAGAAAGAAAGAAAGAAAGAAAGAAAGAAAGAAAGAAAGAAAGAAAGAAAGAAAGAAAGAAAGAAAGAAAGAAAGAAAGAAAGAAAGAAAGAAAGAAAGAAAGAAAGAAAGAAAGAGAGAGAGAGAGAGAGAGAGAGAAAGAAAGAAAGAAAGAAAGAAAGAAAGAAAGAAAGAAAGAAAGAAAGAAAGAAAGAAAGAAAGAAAGAAAGAAAGAAAGAAAGAAAGAAAGAAAGAAAGAAAGAAAGAAAGAGAGAGAGAAAGGAATAAAGGAAGAAGAAGGGAAGAAAGGAATAAAAGAAGAAGGGAGGGAGGGAAGGAGGAGGGAGGAGGAGGGAGAGAGAGGAAGGGAGGGAGGGAAGGAGGGAAGGAAGGAGGAAGGGAGCAGAAGAGAGGGAGGAACAAGGAAGGAAGGAAGGAAGGAAGGAAGGAAGGAAGGAAGGAAGGAAGGAAGGAAGGAAGGAAGGAAGGAAGGAAGGAAGGAAGGAAGGAAGGAAGGAAGGAAGGAAGGAAGGAAGGAAGGTGCGTGCCTGCCATAGAGGCAGGTTGGGGTTGAGGGTGGCTGGAAGGATACTGGGGACATCAGTGGTAGGAAATTACACTGGTGGAGGGATTGTTGGAACATTATGTGACCAAAACCCTATCATGAACAGTTTTGTAGCTATGTATCTCATGATGATTCAATAAAAAATAAATAAATAAGATAAAATTTGAATCAATTGCACATATAAGAGTTAAAAGACATTCAAACATATAAAAATAATATATAGTATTATATATATATATATATTACTACAATCTTAATGGCCAGAGAAAACAGGGGCTAGAAGGAATGGTCAGTGGTTGGAACTAACCACAAGTGTGTGTTGGGTTGAGGGTAGGTGAGATAGAGAAGAGACAGGTATGAAGGTATGACAATGAGAGTAGCAAATGATCACGCTGGACAAGACCGGAGGGCTAAAAGTAGGTAAAGAGATATTCTTGATAACCTTTTATTATCAATATTACAAACCACAATGCTGAGGGGGAGAGAGAGAGAGGGAGGGAGGGAGAGAGAGAGAGAGAGTGAGAAAGAGAGAAGAAAGTGGGGGAGGTGATGATGATGGGAGGGGCCCCGGGGACACTGGTGCACTGGTGCTGGGAAATGTGCACTGGTTGGGGGTTGGAACACTGTATGACTGAAATATAATCATGAAGAGCTCTGTAATGTTCTATCTTACAGTGTGATTCAATAAAAAAGTAAAGGAAAACAGAATTAACTATAATGAAATAAAACAAAATTAAAGAAAAAATAAATTTAGAAAAAGCCGACCACAATTAGGTAATTAAGATACTTTCCTACCTAACAAAGTGTTGATGGATTTTTATAATGTTTGTATTAAAAATTATTTTTCAAAAGAGGCCCGAATGGTAAAATACGACACAATCTCTCATCTGTCAGGATTCTGAGTACTCACAACTCCTCTCACACACAGAAATATGTTCTATAGGATCTTAGAAACACTTTTCATGCTACCCCAGAGAGGATGGTCCGAGGGAAAGTGAATACTGGGAAAATAAACACATTTGAGTACAAGACTGAAAAATACAAATGACTAATATAACTTTGAATGTGTAATAAGCTTAAATGCACATAAGGAAATGGTGGCATTTTTGCTTATAGAGATCTCCCAGTTCCATCTTTACTTTATAAGAGAATGAAATAAGCAACACATTAAGACATTTATTATTCATGAATGTTGCGACATTAAAAATAAAATATTTAGGGCATGATGAATTTATAACTATCCCCTTAGGAATAAAATATATTTCTAATATTGTGCAAACATGTTGACTACCCTTATTAACATTAAAATTAGGCAAAATTAACATTATGGCAGAAATTATGCTGAGCTATTTACACCCTGGTGTCTGGTATGTTAATTTGCAAGGGTATCATTTTGTAATCAACTGAATCAAGGAAAATTAAAAATGGAATATGATGTGACACTGTACAAGTTTTCTTATATTAATGGATAAAATGAAACATCTTCCTTACTAATTTCCTGTGGTCTAATTTAGAAGGAAGCACCACTATGAAGAGTTTCCTTGAAATACTAATTTAGAGCGAGGGAGGAACCACAGTTCCCACCTGCTTAGCAACACGCTATGCCAATTTCAAATTCGACTTCTACTAAAAATATCACGTAGCTTCCAAATGTTCAGGTACAAAAAATAAACCTTATGTCCATTATATCCTGTAATTAGGTGGATTTGGGCACACAATTTCACAAGAATTTTATCTTCAAGTTTAGACAACCGAAGAACAATTGACTTAACTTCCACTGGCATTTTTCTAGCCTAAACATGAGGTACTCTTTCCAGAGACTCTCTTATTAAAAGGTCTGAACTGAGGAGAATTCCTGGGAATGAGTTTTAACTAAAAAAATATCGAGATGGACTTTCCCCCCCTCCAGGAAGCCTGTGTTCTCTCCCCATATATCTCTCACTCTCTCTTTTTTTTTAATCCATTCAATTTTATTTTTTAAGGTTGTTCACAATAATTTACTACATCCAATATTCCAACACCAATTCCACCACCATTATACCTTATCCACCACCATTATTTCGAATTTTTCCATCCCCCACCCAAGTCTGCCCAAGTAACAGGCCCTAAATAATTTATTTTGTATGACTTGTTATGAATAAATCTCTAAAATGATCAAAAAAGGTTTACTTTTTTGAAGAAAGTGTGTGAAAATTATTGTATCTCACCCTGGAGCCTTTGGACATTGAGCTTTGTATAAGAGATTACTAACGTGTTACAGTTAAACCTTGTGTGCTAATAGTTTTTAAATTGATATTAGCTGCCTTTTACCTTACATCCTATCCAATGTTTGCTACTGCTGGTACATCAGTCTCTCTCTCTGTGTCTCTCTCTCTGTCTCTCTCTCTTTATCTTTCTCCTTTTTCTCCTAATAAAACTATTAATTTTGCTAAAATTTTTATGTGTTCTTTTAAAAACTAAGAACTGCAATTGATATTAATAATCTTTAAAATATTTTATGACTCCACTAAAAGCAATGATGCATAGCCTGATTTCCTGCTATTCAGGGTGGCACATGGTTTAGGATCATGGACATCTCTGAGACCTTGTTAGAAATACTCAATCTCAAGCCACACCCAAATCTGCTATTTCACAAGCTACTTGTAAAATGAATTTTAGAGATTTGCATGTGCGTTTGAAAATCACTGACCTGGACTTTACACACACACACAAACACATACACAAACACACTTAACGGGGGATGTAATAGCATAATTCAGTGAACAACATGACTTAATATTTGCAAATCTGTCACTGTCATACCGTTGCTCATCGATTTGCTCAAGCAGGCATCAGTAACGTCTCCATTGGGAGACTTGTTACTGTTTTTGGCATATTGAATACTCCACAAGTAGCTTGCCAGACTCTGCCGTGCGAGTGAAATACTCTCAGTAGCTTGCTGGGCTCTCTGAGAGGGGCAGAGGAATTTAACCCAGGTTGGCCATGTGCAAGGCAAACGCCCTACCCGCTGTGCTATTGCTCCAGCCCAAACTAAGTGAATTTTCTAATACTTGGAAAATATATTGGGCTGGAGCGATAGCACAGCAGTTGGGCGTTCGCCTTTCATGCGCCAATCTGAGTTCAATTCCTCCGCCCCTCTCGGAGAGCCCGGCAAGCTACCGAAAGTATGGAACCTGTGCAGCAGAGCCTGGCAAGCTACCCGTGCATATCGGATATGCCAAAAACAGTAACAATAAGTCTCTCAATGAGAGACGTTACTGGTGCCCGCTCGAACAAATCGATGAGCAATGGGATGACAGACAGTGATTGGAAAATATACAATTAAATGTCCTAGACAGTCAACATCGAAGTCTAGTGTAGGCTGGTGCCCACAGTTAAGAGGAAGATATGTTCCTGATTACAATCTTACAAGCAGAAACACTCTTCCTCCTCCTCCTCATCCTATTGATCATTGAATTTCTCGAGCGGTCTCAGTAATGTCTCTATTCGTCCTAGCCCTGAGATCCTAGAAGCCTCTCTTCCTCATATTATATAACTATCAGAAACCAGATTTTTTCTCTAGGGCATCATTGTATAATGATATAACAACATTATAACAAGTTGTTAAACAACTTGTTATATTATGTGAATTGTTCTTCAAAATTTCTACCAGTGCCTTAAAATATAAAACAACAAATCAAAATTGACTGAATCCCTTCCATGTTCCTAAGCAAGGCCCAGATTATCTTGCCCACAGCCCTGCTGGTGAAGCAACCTGACAGGCATCTTGTTAGTCACAAGCACGTTCTCCTTTTTCTTTGGCAATTGAGAGATTAACTAAACGTGAATAAAATAAAAAGCATAATGCTTCGACAGAGCAAGTCACTATGTATGAGGGTATCCATACAATGTAATAATAAAAATAGGACATAGGAAATCCATTTATTATAATTCATTGAACTATCCTTTGGTAATGTAGATAAAATTTTTTCAAAGAGATCTTAAAATTCTATTTAAATAAATCTCAGATCTGATCTTTCAGTCCTTTAAATGTTAAAAGAAAGGTATCTCTGAGAAAGAATAGGTCCCTGTGCCTTGCATGGTATTTGCAAATACCATGATAGAATCGTAACAGTAAATTAGGTCACATCCAGCATCACATTTATTTCTTGTGATAACTTTAAAAACAACTCTCATAGCAACCCTGAAACCTGTGTTACAGGATTATTAACTACTGTCAGCTGTACGTAGCATCCCAGGATGTCTTTACATTATAATGAAGACCTTATGTAACTATTTTATAATGATAGATTTTAACTGCCAAGCTTGAATGGATACAAGTGGAATATGAGTGATATCACAGCGGGTAGAGGATTTGCCTTGCACACAGATGACCAGGGTTCAATTCCTCCTTCCCTCTTGGAGAGCCCAGCAAGTACCGAGAGCATCCCACCCGCACGGCAGAGCCTGGCAAGCTAGCCGTGGCGTATTTGATATGCCAAAAACAGTAACAACGAGTCTCACAATGGAGACATACTGGTGTCTGCTCGAGCAGGTGGATGAACAATGGGACGGCAGTGCTATGACTGTGCTACAGGCTAAACTAAAACACATTATTTTACATTTACCATTCCATCAGACTTGTACTCAACCACCATATTAATAAACAATGTTTTATTTACTGCAGCAATTTCTTATGCTCTTTTGTAACCAATCACTTCTGATGCCCATCTCTGGTTTTCTTTTGCCATTTATCTGTCCAGAATTTCCTGTCTGTGGGGCTTTTCTCTTAGCACAACACTCTTGAGACTTATTCTATGGTAGCACGTATCAGTTTCATTCCAACTTCATTGATGAGCATGACTTCCTGAAGAAATTCATTTCAATCTTCTTATCTTCCTCCACAATCTCCATAAAAATTTGGGTTGTTTATATTTTTTTGAAAATCATGAATAAGAACTTTACAAAAGTTAATACACAGTCTTTGTGTGTCAATATATTTATATTCATCTTGGGTAAATACCTGAGCCACTGATTTGTTAAACTCTGCATCATTTTGCATTCCCAAAATGAAAATTAGTTTCATTTCAAAAATAAAAGTTAGTTATATTTGATCGACATCACCTCTGGTAATGGGCATTGTCATATTCTTTTGCTTTTGCTTTGTTTGAGGGGATCACCCCTGGAGGTGCTCAGGAGTTACCTCTGGCTTTGTGCTCAAGAATTTCTCCTGGCAGGCTCTGGGGGTTATTTTGGAATGCCGGAGATCAAACCCTGGGAGGTTTCAAGCAGGACAAATGCCCTGCCTGCTGAGCGAAAAACAGTTCTCGGGGATTGCTCCTGGCTCAGTACTCAGCAATACTCCTGGTGGTGTTCAAGGGACCATATGGATGCTGGGACCCAACATGGGTCAGCTGAGTGCCAGGCCAATGCCCTACCCACTGCACTATATAGCTCCCACCCAGATGGCCACCCTTTCTTATGGTTACGTGGAATTTGCTACTTTACATTCAAGAAGCTTGCCCAACTTCTTTAACAATTTATAACATCTTTAACTTTCTTGTCTGCCTTAATATTCAGCTGTAAATTTATCTACATAAAATTATTTTGTGGGCATGCTTTTAATCACACTCATTCTTATAAAATTGTGAAGTTAGCATTCTGATGCTTCGTATTTACACATCAAAGCTAGGCTGTGGCATGGGGTTGCTTTACAATGAGTTGAGTGAACAATCCCCACCGTGTGCTAACCTGCACACTTCTGATGCCTCCGAAGTGCTCATCTTTCCCTGATTGACCTGTGTTTTAAGTGCAATCAATAGATGGAAACAAACATGCCTGGGTACCACGGAATATATTTCTTCCCTTCGAAATCACTTTGTGATAACTTGGTGAGATGTGCTGAGTTTGGGAAATCACCGAGGCAACTTGTAAATGATGCATGAAAATGAAATGAAGGATTCGTGCTCAGCGCACAGGGCCACCAAGAGTGTGTGCTTCCTGCGCTGTTTGTGTGTGCTCACTAAATCCACGGCAAATGTGGCACGCAAGGTGCCCCGACCCTGCCCCCAAGGAGCAGGGAACACGGAGTTTCCTGTCCTTATAGTGGAACGTTGGAAAAATAGTAAAAGGGAAGTCCTGAAACAGAAATAACACACTTGAAACGAGTCTTTCAATACATTAAGTGCCTGTCCACATTTTCAATGACTTACCCCTATCTAGGAGGAAGTGCTTAAAAAAAAAGAGGCAATTTTATGATTATCCAGCTTTTAAAGGTTTCTTTTCCTAACGGTCTTGAGTGCATAATTAAGGTGGTGCTTTGTAATCTGCTTCTTCAAGAGCATGGGTTTTATGTTTCTATTTATAACAAAGGGTTATAACACAGCCTCCCAAGCTCAGGAAAGACATTTTGTGTTTCTTGAAAACACAAAATGTTAAAGGAGCAGATTTTACTACAGTTTGATAAGAAAAGACTCTCATGATGAATTTTTAATTTAAAATCTTAGAATACAAGTTAGTGTTTTTTCAGGAAGTATTTGTTTCATATTATATTTTATTTATTATAGTTAGGAAGTAGCAATTGTGCTAAAATGTATGATGTTGCTACGCAGAATTAACAACCCCCCTGACCCCTCCCGGGCCCCAAAGTACTTAGGACCCTTCTCCACTGTGTCTACATCTCCTCTGGTCCTCTCTTTCAATAAAGCCTTTCCACATATGTCAATGCATAGAATTTAGAACTAGAAACTCAAAGTACAAAATTATATTCATTTTACAAATGTAAGTCTTCAAATATAGTATATATAAATTCCTTCAGGTGCCATAGGAAAGTTTCAAAGTCTCAGTTCTGTTCGCAGCCAAGGGTTTGTTTTCCTGGGACATGGCCCAGTCCCTCTCTCTTTTCACGATCCACTTAGGGTGGATCATCAAACATTCGCCCTGCCTCTCTCTTATCTCACCTAAAGCAATGCCCTCTAGCTTCATCCAGACTGTAGCAATAGACAAATCATTGTCACTGTCATCCCGTTGCTCGAGCGGGCACCACTAACGTCTCTCAATGAGAGACTTATTGTTACCGTTTTTGGCATATCCAGTACGCATGGGTAGCTTGCCAGGCTCTGCCGCGTGGACTTGACACTCTCGGTAGCTTGCCGGGATCTCCTAGAGGGGCGGAGGAATCGAACTCGGGTTGGCGCGTGAAAGGCGAACGCCCTACCGCTGTGCTATTGCTCCAGCCTTGTATATTGCTGGTAAACTGATTAACAGCAATAGACAAGATGGATATTTTTAATTGTTATATTGTGTATATATACCATGACTGTATTGTTTCTGAAGAACCATTAAAAACAGGCCGGAGCGATAGCACAGCAGGGAGAGCCTTTGCCTTGCATGCCGCCGACCTAGGCTTGATCCCCGGCATCACATAGGGTCCCGGGAATTCCTGAGTGCAGAGCCAGGAGTAACACCTGTGCGTCACCGGGTGTGACCCAGAAAGAAAAAAAAACATCTAAAACAGTGTTATCTATTCCCCATCGTGACTTAGGCACATGGTTTCTGATACTCCCAGGACAGTTCCATGCAGGCAGCATTCCAGCATCACACCGGCATTCTCCACTTCCCGCCACACCCCAAATACTCGCCCCCTTTCCAGGAAGCTCAGTTCTATGTACCTTAGGTTCTGTTGAATTTTTTTAAAATCAAATCCCCGTGAGTTACAGTTACAAAACTTTCGTGTTTGAGTTTCAGTCATACAGTAATCAAACACCCATCCCTCCACCAGTGCGCATTCTCCACCATCTATGTCCCCAGTATCCCCCCACCCCCCACCCTGCCCCTCCCCTGTCTCTGTGGTAGAAAGTACTATACTTATGTCTCTACTCTGTCTCTACTTATGAGTATTATGGTTTGCAGTACAGATAACAAAAGGCCATCCTGTTCGGTCCTTGCTGATTTTGGTCACCTACTGTTCCCTTACTACATTTCTCTAACATCCCTCATATGAGAGAGATGATTCTGTATCTGTCCTTCCACCTCTGGCTGACTCATTCAGCTTCATACACTCTGGTCCCATCTGCAAGATGGCAGATTACATGACTTTATCTTCTTTTCTAGCTGATTAGAGTTCTATTGCCGCAGCTTCTGTATCCTCTGCTCTGCTGTTAGACATTCGGGTTGCTTCTTGAGCCTGGCTATTGCAAAGAGTAATACAAGAAGATGCATCTTTTTTGAATCTGTGTTCATGTATTCTTAGGACAGATGGCTAGGATTGGAGTTGCTGTATTATTTGGTAATTTTTTAAAATTATTTTGAGATAACTCCATGTGTTTTTTTAATAGAGGATGTACCAGTTTGCAGTCCCACAAACAGAGGTTGAGGGTCTGTTTTCCATCACATCCCCACTGGCACTGATTATTTCTGATCCTTGAGATAAACCACTTTCCCCGGATAAGGCAATATTTCATTATTATCTGGATTTGCACTTTGCTGATAATCAGTGATAAGGACCTTTTCTCCCATCTAAATATCTTTGACTGTTCAGCTCTGGTCCTCATCTTTGATGTGGTTGTTTATTTTATTTCTGTTGAGTTTTATGAGTTCTTTATATGTCCTCATATGCCCTTTCTAAGATTCTTTGAGAGTAGATGTTTCTCCCATATTTTGGAAGTCTTTTTATTTTGATAATAGTATACTTCAAGAGCACAGAATATTTTCAGTTTCATATTGTCATATTTTTTTCTTTTTTATTTTTCGAATGCAGTCAAACACTGAAGACACTTCTCAAGTCAATAACGTGTAAATTTCTGTAACTTTTCTGAACTTACTTCGTGGATTCATGTCTAACATTGGGGTGTTGAATTGTGAATTAATGCAGTTGACGGTATGAGTTGGTGCAGCAGGTTTACTGACTTGCACATGGCACCCAGTTCTCCCAGCACAGTTTGTTGAAGCATTTTTTTTCCTTTCTCTCCTCCCTCTCAGGGACTATAAGCTTCAGTGTTCCTAAAGGTTTAATATGGGCTTCCTATTCAATGCCTGCAGACTGATAGTCTGATTTATTTTAGCGACTTAAACTTTCAATACTATGTTGAAGTCTAGTGATGTGTGAACAGCTGTGCCTTACACCTGATTCTAGAAGAAAGGCTTTCTGGGTTTTGTCATTAAGTATGTTAGCTGTGGGTTTGTGGTATGTGGATTAATTTTCTTCTATACTAGTTTTAGAGAATTATTATAGGAGGACTGGTGAGATAGCACAAGCATGAAAGAACTTTCCTTGCACGTGGCAAATACCAATTCTATCCTTGCTCCACATCTTCCTGAGCACAAGGCTAGGAGTATACCAAAGCACACTGGGTATGGACTAGTCACATCCAACACCAAATAAAAGAGTTTTTAAAAATACTGAATATGTATTGGTGGGATTACATGGGGTTAGTATTGTAATCCCACCAACGGGCAACATCCAGAGAGTGTAAAACCAACCTCCAAGAAGAGAGCGATGCAGAGTCTCTTGCCCCCATGCCTGGCTGTCTTCACCAGGGCCCCTTGGAGGGGGTGGGCTTCAGTTTCCCTCCCACCCCAACCAGAGCCCCCACAGCCGAAGAACTCCAGAGCCCAGCTACAGCCACATTCAAGGCCCTTCTCCACACGTTTGGACGAGCCTCACACATGAAGGAACCGGCAGAGGAACCCAGGTGTGTGGGACCCGAGGCTGAGATCTCCAAGACTGCTCGGATCGGGACTTGGCCTCTTCCACCCATATCCCCCATTTCCCAGTAGCTAGGCAGTCACACCCAGGGACTGCTCCCATCACCGTGTAATCCCACCAATGGCCAGCATCCAGAGACTATAAAACCAAACTCCCAGAAGTTCGCAGCCACAAAGCAGCTGTGTGACATCTTAGAGCCTAGTTCTCCCTCTGGGAGAACCTGGCAAGCTACGGAGAATTTCCTGCCCACCTGGGAGAGCTTCGCAAACTCCCTGTGGCATATTCATGTGTCAAAACCAGTAACAATGATGAGTCTCATTCCCCTGACCCTGAAAGAGCCTCCAATGCAACACCATTGGGAAGGAGGAGTAAAGAGAGGCTGCTAAAATCTCAGGGCTAGGACAAATGGAGACATTACTGAGATTGCTTGAGAAATTTGATGATCAATGGGATGATGATGATGATGATGATGATAATGGTGTTGAATATGTATAGAGTTTTCTCTGAATTTATTAATATAGTCATGGGTTTTATCTTGACTTTTGTGTGTGGTATATTATTAGATTTATGTATATGAATTATCCTAGTGGACCTGAAATTAATCCATCTGACCATGGTATATGACCCTTCTAATGCATTTTTGTTAAATTTAGGTCACTAAGACCTTTGTGAATCATCGTGCTGTGCCCGAGTTTCAGATCCCCAATTGTGGAGAGACCCAGTTCCACACACAATAATGCAAAAACAAAGGAACTTTGTAACTAGCCCGACCAGTACTAGCTCAAACTAGGGTCCAAGTCTCATCCAGCCCAGTGGAGACTTGACAAGGACCCTGACTCCGAGTCACAAGCAGTTTATGTAGGATTCAGTCAAGAAGCAGTTTATATACTTGTCTATTTTTTGCATTGCCCTATTACAACAGTGGTCAGCAAGTAGAAAGCAGGTACCAGGAAAAGTTCGGGGTTCTTTCCAAGAAGGGTGGGCGACCCCTCATGACTGGCCAGATCCAACTGCCCAGTTTCTTATCTAGGTGAATTACTCAATTGGGAGTTTTCCAGAAACTGCAAGTCCTGCTCTGGGGAAACAGAAACTGAGGCCTAGTGAGACTTAACATTAGCTGCAGCTTGTCATGACTTCTAAGGAGCCTGCTTTGGGGCTCCCAATTGTGACTATGTTTATCAGATGTGTTGGTCTATAACTATAATTACATGGACAATTATAAAAATATATAGTGGAGGGAAGGACTTTCATTAACTATTTCTCAGTGAATGAGAAGTATAAGACAGAGCATTTGAAAGAGTTGAGCTTCTTCTCTTTATCTATATTATGGGATTTCCATAGCCTTTTCCAACAGATATTACAGGAGCAGGAATTACAAAATCATAATGTGGAGGATTAGATATGGACTGAATTAATGAGGAGAGAAAGCTCAACAATATAGTATCCTATCCCTCAAAAGTAGTAGGGGACTATAAAAGACTCTAGCTTTTATGATTTAACTCACACATACTGTAAACAACATCTCAAAGCTAAAAATAAAAGAATTTAAGGCTTTTTAAAAGGTTTGGGTTTTTCTTATTTCTTTCTTGTATTTAATTTGAGGAAAATGTGTTTGTTCAAAAATATAGTCTCCCAATTTTCCATTTCAATTCACATATCTTGATTACTTATAGGATGTTCTCATTTATAATTAGCTCTCATGGATCTACTTTTAATAATAACATTTAGTTTCTAATCACCGTATCACTGTCATCCCGTTGTTTGTTGATTTACTTGATCAGTAACGTCTCTATTACATTCAGCCCTGAGATTTTAGCAGCCTCTCCTTACTCGTCTTTCCCAATGATTGGAGGTTCTTTCAGGGTCAGGAGAATGAGATCTATCATTACTGTTTTTGGCATATTGAATATGTCACGGGTAGCTTGCCAGGCTCTCTGAGAGGTATGTATATATATATGTATATATATGTATATATACATATATATATGTTACTGTATTTTGGATATGAATACACCACGGGGAGCTTGCCAGGCTCTCTCGAGTGGGCAATAGACTCTCCGTCAGGCTCTGTAAGAGAGAGAACTAGGTTATTAGAACTAGGTTATTCCCACTTCCGGGAACTTGGTTATATAGTCTCTGGATGTTGACCATTGATGGGATTTCATGGCAAAGGGGCAGTCCCTGGGTGTGTCCGCCTAGCTACTGGGGAAAGGGGGATGTGGGTGAAAGAGGCCCAGTCCTGATCCAAGCAGCCTTGGAGATCTAGGCCCGGGTCCCGCACACCTGGGTTCCTCTACCAGTTCCTTCATGCGTGAGGTTCGTCCGAACATGTGGAGAGGAGCCTTGAGCAGGCTGTGACTGGGTTCCAGAGGTCTCCAACTGTTGAGGCTCTGCTCTGCTCGGGACGAGGAAGGAAGCGTGACCCATCCCCTTCGAGGGGCCCTGGTGAAGACTAAAATTATTAGAAACTAAAATTATTAGTTTCTAATAGCCTTAATATTTTTATTATATAATGTTTTACATATACATATCTTTAATATAATTTGATTTAAAATTATAGCAAAGATCTTCATGTCTTCACAAATCATGTGACATTCTTGTGGATATGATATCCTATAAGACATTATTTCTATCTCAAAGCCCACCCAAATGACTACTTACATATTCTGCTTATTGTAATAGAAATTCTTTGTTTGTTGTATAGTTTACAGGGTTTTTGCCCCATTTTTGTTATAGAGTTCTAGATAAAATTTATTTCTCTATGTTAGGAGTACAATTAAAGAACTTGACATTACCCCCTCAAGGGAAATATTTTCCACAAAAACATTTTGTAAATTAGAAAGCTTCCGGACAATGAGGTATAATATCTTTCTCAATTCTTTCTCCACTTCCTGGACTAATGTATTTCCAGGTCAGTTCTCATATAGTTCCAATTTTTTTCTATTCCACTTGCTGAGGAAATTTAGAAAACAAAACAGATTCAGCCAAAACTCGTAGCATTACACCTAAACATTTTTCCTCAGCGTAATGACACCTTTCATAATTTATAGGTTTAATGTATTAGTCTGCTAATCATGCACTTGATCATTTCCTAATTTTAATATTGAGCATTTACATAAATTATAAAGACAGCTTTACATAATCCGAGGCATTTCTTATGTATTTTTCTTAAAATATTGTCTTATTTTTCAAAAGAAAAGATATTGTTGTGCTTAAAGCAACATTTAAAAAGTAAATATAATAGAAAAAAGAGATATAAAATTTAAGTTATAGGAAGTAATTTGAATTTCCTTATAAATTAAAGCTAACAGTTTTGAAAGGATTTCTGACATTACATTAAAATTCTGAGTTGTCTTTCTTTTTACTTACTCTAAACTGGTTTTGTAGCAACTAATTAATGGTTTTTTAATGTTTCTTTAAATTATAGAGAAAATGTAAATAAATAATGCTAAGGGATATTTACGTTTAGAAATATAATTTTCTTGATGTTCCTGGTGCCAATAGGCCTACTCAGGCTGTAGCTCTGTTGGAAAGAACTCCCCTCCAGACAGAAAGAAAGCTGGTGAGGAGATCACCAGCTCCTCAGAAAGCATCCAGTGCTCCTCCCACAGGTGGGAACACCCATGGGTGTTTTCCCCAGCAGCTAAGAGCGAGGGCGCCCTCTCTTCATGAACAACCCTGCAGGGAGAAACTTCTCCAGTGAGGGCCACCAGGTAATGCCCCTCTCCACATCCCATAAGATCCACCTCTTGACTGCTCATGCTGAGCTCTCGCCAGGGCGGCCGGGGACCCCACCACACTAGACCAATGGTCCATCAGCCCCGATTCCAGACAACAGTCACCGGAAACCCACAAAAGTGGCAGTGAGGGCAAGAAACGCTATAGCCCTCCTCAAAAAGCAGCAGTAAGTCCAGGCCAAGAAAACATCCCCTGAATCTGCACAGGAGGCTCTGCACTAATACACAGGAGCATCAAATTGGAAGGGAGTATCCTTGATGAGGAAAGAAGAGTCCCCTGCCACCGAGGTTCCCAGAGTCCTCCTTGGCAGTGAGGGGGAACACTGATAGTATATTGGAAAGAATCACCTCCAGACTACCACAGGCACCATGGGGCAAAAAGACAGTCCCCTCCCCACCACAGGAGTGGATGAAGAGAAAAGCCTGAGCCTCAACAAGGAATACAATACCCACCTAGGTAGTCTCTCTGATGGAGAACTCAGAGACAAAAGGTGAGGATGTTCATGAGCTCAAAGAAACAGTGGAACAGACAAGCAGTAAAATACAGGAGAATATGAAAGCAGAAATAAGAACACCAAAAGCAGCAATATCGTTAATAAAAAATTTGGTAGATGAAATGAAAAACTCAAAGGTTGCCTTCAAACGTAGAGTAACAGCAGCTGGAGACAGAATCAATGAACATGAAGATCAGATGCAGGAAAGCTCCAATGTCAATGTCTATTAGCAGAAATAAACAGCAGAAAAATAATATCAGGATACATAGCAGAAACAGCCTCAAAATAACTCAAGGGCAGGCAAGAGCACTCGACGGGATGAATTCAACAGAAAGAACAGAAGAATCAGCAGAGTCTCAAAGGAACAGGGAGGCAACCCCAATGAGAAGCAACAGTTACAGACATCTTTGCTGAAAAGTTCCCAGAGCTGGAGAACACAGGCATCCAGGTCCAAGAAGCCTGCAGGGTAGCAGCTAAAAGAGACCCCAATAAAAAGACTTCAAGACACATCCCAAATAGAATCATGAAATCCATAAATAGCTACAATACTGAAAGCGGCAAGATCCAAGAAGGAAATTACATACAAAAGAGAGTCCTTTGGGTTTACTGCAGACCTATTGAATGAGATCCTCTGAGCCTGAAGTCAATGGTGGGATATAATAAAAAAAAAATGAAATGAATGCTTCATCAAGAATACATTATCCAGATAAAAACATTTCAGGAACTTCACAGACTCAAACCAAAGTTTGAAAGAACTGAAGGGGCTCTTTTAAAAGAAGCTAAACCCCACAGAAAAACATCAAACTTCTATAGAAAGATGGCCCCAACCCCCACAACAGTAATCTCTCTCAATGTCAATGGTCTACAAATAATAATTAAGAGACACAGAGTGGCAAAATGGATAACAAAATTGAATCCAACTTTCTGATGCCAACAAGAAATACATTTGAACAGTGAGAGTTAACACAGACTCAAAATCAAAGGCAAAATCAAAACCAATTTTTCAAGTAGCTAACAAGTACTTCAAAAAGGTAGGGTGGATACTAGTACCCAAAGACATAGATTTCAGGCTGAAAAAGATTAAAAGCGATAGTAAAGGCGATTCCTTAATAACCAAGGAATATGCACATCAGGAATAAGTTCACTTGCATCACTTGTCATCCCGTGGATCTTCAATTTGCTCAAGCAGGTGCCAGAAATGTCTCCATTCATCCCCATCACTTACTAGTGTAGCCCAATGGTATCTGCTCGCTCCAGGAACACGAAGACCCTCAAACCATTCATTCAGGGTTTTGACGAAGAAGACTGACTGTAGGATGACATTACTTTGTCCTTTCCCTCCTTGCCACAAGTAGCTTGTCCCGGTTTTATCCAGAGTTTAGGCTTACCCCAGTCACACCCATCAAGGTGTTCCCGAATTTCTCCCATCCCTTTGTTTAGCTATAATCACTTCTCCATGCTCTCTTCCCCAAAAGAGTTAATCCTCGGCTTTCCCTTAATCTGACTCTGCTAATTTACAAGGTCAGACTTTCCTAGGATACTGAATTTATATTATATAAGTTAATATTGCCTTTCTCCTCTTCTTGTGACTTTTGAATAATTTACTTTAAAGCTATGACTGTTTTGTATAGACACAAGAAGACAATATTATGATTTTATAACTTGGGAATTAATTGGCCTCGAATATTATTCCCTCCCGGGCATCTGCTTTCTCCACTTAAGCCTCAGTTGCCCTCAGTTCCTAGCACCCCAAAGCAGGGTCCCCGGCGTGGGACGGGAAGGATCCAGGGCAAGCGGTGAGTTATGTGCTACCCTGGCATTGAGATGGGCCTGGCCAAAGTGCCTAATTCTTAACTATAAGTTAAGAGCTTGATCATAGACACATGCTGTCATGATCCAAAAGTAATGATGAGACTAGGACCCTGCTAGGGATAGGAAAGACTGTTCTGGCCTGAGCACTGTAGTCTGAGATTGAGATGGCCTCAGGAGAGCAATTCTATAAGCTTTAATGCATCTCTTATTGTGTCCATACAAAATAATTAATATTATGAATGCTTATATGTTTGCTGGCTGAGGAGAAGAGAAACACATTCATGGGACTCCGCCCTCGGGTGGATCCTCCTGCTGAAAGAGAATTCAGTCCTAGGAGAAGCATCCCCTGAGGGAAACGATCTTACCCTATTGATGATGACCACGCCTATGTGTACGCCCCAACCCCTTCATGCTGGGGAGATTTAACTAGGCTGTAAGAGTGGGTTGGGGGGCCAGATCCACGAGGGCCAGATCCACGAGGGCCAGATCCAGAGATCCAGAGAGAGACCGAGAACTGGAGAGAATCGGAGAGAGAGAATGAAATAAACGGATCGAGCAACCAGTTTGGCCTTCTTCCTTCTTCCTTCCGTCGCCTGCCCTTGACCGACGACAGCACACAGCGATTCCAGGGCACCGCACACGGGCGGTGAGACAGAGCTGCCCGAAGAGCCCGCGAGTGCGCTTGCCCCTCGGCGAGCCTTAGTTTTTTACAACTGACCATCTCATAGGTGAGCAGCCAGGTGTTCTTTTGACATCCCGTGGAATCCAGTCAGTAATAGCTCGAGTCCAGCGGTCATCTCTGAAACACATTACGTGTCCGGACCATCTGATTTTTATGCCTTGGCAAAGGAGACAACGTCCCTGATTCTTGATCGCCGATGGAAGTCAGAAATCCAAATTCCTTCTCTCACTTGAGTGAGACGTGATATTCCTAGCATGGCTCTTTCGATTCCTCTTTGGGATACTTGAATAATGTTCTTGTCCTGTTTTCATGGGGCCCAGATCTCTGAGGTGTATGTTAGTTCAGGAAGAATGGTGGAGTCGAAAATATGTGCCTGGAGTCGGAGGTTCTTCGTCCTCTTAACAACTTCTTCGATGCTCTTGAAGGTGTTCCACACTGCTCTCTTCCTCCTGCGCAGTTCTGGGGCCAAGTCATTCTTCATGTTGAGTTCTCAACCCAGGTACACATAGCTGCTGCATTCCGAGATGTTCCTTCTGTTGAGAGCAAAGGGAACATCAGGGATTTCCATTTGCTCAGGAATAAATTACACTCCTAAATACATATACACCCAATGAGACACCAGCAAAATACTTAAAACAACTGCTAGTAGCCACCAACATAAGTGCATCATCAGGGTTTCCCAGAGATGCAGAACTCACAGCAGTGATGCATGTGACCATGCTCAGGGCGAAGGCTACCACTGCATGTCACTTTCTGTGTCTCTCTCTAATTGTCCATGTTCTTGCTGTGTCCATGCCGTCTGACATCTATGTCAGTCTATGTGTTTGACCATGTCTATTTGTATCTATGTCTAAAGCTATTACTATTTCATGTCTGTATATCCACATTCACACTTGCATTGATATTCATATTCACAGAGCGGCGTATTTTATTGAACTAGTAGAGTAGACTAGATAACTCGATAATCAGACTAGGTGGACTAGAAAAGGCCAGTGTGCAGTCCTAGCCCAACTTTCTTAGACTGGACAAATTCCCTCCTGAGCATGGCTGGTGAGCCTTTTCATTGGTTTGGACACGCTACATTTCGCATAATATTCATACATATTCTATATGGCAAAGTGCTTAACTAAAACTCCACTAATTAAAACACTGGTCTAATCAAAAGATAGTCTCAGAGGAACAGCAAAAATAATACTTTACCACATATTTGGAAACCGAGCCTACTTCTCCCTCTGGGAGAAACTGCCAATCTTCTGAGAGTTTCCTGACCACATGGGACAGCCTTGCAAGCTTCCCATGGTGTATTCATATGCAAAATCCAGTAACAAGCGGGATCTCATTCCCCTGACCCTGAAGAGCCCCCAGTGCAACATCGTTAGGAGGGCCGAATCGAGATAGACTTCTTAGATCTCAGGGAAAGGACAAAATGAGATGCTACTGAGCCCACCCGAGAAATTGGTGATTAACGGGATTTCGTGATTCGTGATTCGTGATTTGGAAACCATGGTTGTCTAAAGATAATACATAAAATTAGCTATCAGAGAAATAATGCATTCATCAGGTCAAAATAAAGATTCTGAAAAATTCTACAAAATACTATAGACTTAAAAACAGACAAATAATGATTGATCAATTAAGAAACGAGTGTGAGTAATAAAAACAAATATTGTCATTGTTAATACTTGTAAAATGACCTCAATAGTTCCATGTAGATATTCCACAGCATATAGTAAAAATGTAAACTGACAAAATTTATGATTGTCAACATATATCAAGAAAATAATGGAAGTGCAATGATTATAAAAAATCTACATGGAAAGTATAAATAAATATCCAAAGGCATAGGAAAATATCAATGAGCTAGAATATTTGGGAGCAGAGAGAAAATATGGTAGTTAAGAAACTTGACTTTCAGTTGTCCTGGTTTGATGCCTATAACCACATATGGTCCTCCACTCTGTTTCAGGAGTGATTACTAGGCTCAGAGACAGGAAAACCTGAGCACAGCCAAGTATGTCAAGAAGAAAAGAAAGTAAGGGGGAAAGATAGGAATAAAGAGAGCAAGAGAAAAGAGAGAGATGGAGGGAAAGAGACAGAAGAAGGAAGGAGGGAAGGAGGGACAGAAGAAGGAAGGGAGGAAGGAAGGAAGGAAGGGAAGAAAAGATCAAAGTATCTTTCCTAGTAAAAAAAAGGTGACTTACCTACTAAAGGAGTAGTAGGAGTAATACACCTACATTTAATATATATTGGTAGCACAATCATGAACTTTCGTTCATTATCATTAAAGTGTTCCTTTTGCAGATTAGACTATCAAGTTCCCTATAGAAAATAAAAGACAGACTAGCATCAGACATTCCATATGCCAAAATCAAAGGTGGAAGACAAGAATAACTTCCATTTTCCAAAACAATATTTCAACTAAGATGATGATCACATGTTCAGAGTAAAATGTACTTTCAGGTATAAGAATTTAAGAATTTCTAATTTCTATCTTTATATTGAAAATAACAGAATAATAAACAAATTCATAACATATTAGGCTGGAGACAGTTTCATCTGAGCATATATTATGGGATTTATAAAATAAGGTATGAAGAAATTTAAAATGTTATTTTACTCTTATGCATGTGTGTATTTCATGCTTATAATGTTTATGTGTATTTTTCAGAATGAGGAATATGTTGTGAAAATAAATTTTAATTACCTTCCTTCCTTCTTCCCTTCCTTCTTCCCTTCCTTCTTCCCTCCCTTCTTCCCTTCCTTCTTCCCTCCCTCCCTCCCTCCCTCCCTTCCTTCCTTCCTTCCTTCCTTCCTTCCTTCCTTCCTTCCTTCCTTCCTTCCTTCCTTCCTTCCTTCCTTCCTTCCTTCCTCCCTTTTGCCTGCTTTCTTGTTTTCCTCTACACCCAGCTATGCTCAATGTTTCACACAGAGTCTTTTCTCAGGGATCATTTCAGTGGAAGCGGGAAGGCAACAAACCACCTTTCCCTTCAGTGTGATGGCAGCACTCTCCTTCATATGCACAGGATTAAAGGTTCAGCTTTTCTCTGAAGCTTGCTGTAACAAACAGGTCTTGAAAACTCAGAGGAAGTAGGCATCAGTCATGCCCAGAAGTTTCAGAATTTAGTATTGAAATGTCATTTTCTGTATAAATAGACCAGAACTTCCATAGAAATAGTTTAAGTTTTGAGAAATGTACAATGAAACATGGAACATGGGAATGATCCAGAAGTTTATGTCAGAAGATTGAGGAGTGAACTTGAAAATGCACTCCTGGCTCAAAAATGGAGCTCTGACAAAATGAATAATTTCAAAACAAGTAAGGACTGTATCCTAAATTCTTTATTGCAGTGGAGCTCAGAGGGCCTGAGGGCCCCCCCTTGTGGTATGGGACACACTCAGTAGAGCCCATGATAGTCAGTGTCCGCCCCAGGGGTTCTTCGGTGCCACAAAAGTGTGTGCTGTCCTCCTGAGCTGTCTCCCTGGCCTTGTCAATTATCAATCATGCTTAGTGATCTATTAAGATACAATGTTAGCACAGTAGGTAAGCAGACATAAAGATGCGTATTCACAAAGACATATAGCTACTCCTTTGTCAGTAGAAAAATGAAGTATTTAGTATACACATATACACATCTTTAATTTGTTTCTATTTATCATTCTCAAAAAAATAGAATCAGCGGCTGGAGCAATAGCACAGCAGGTAGGGCGTTTGTTTGCACGCAGCCAACCCGGGTTTGATTCCCAGCATCCCATACGGTTCCCTGAGCACCGCCAGGAGTGATTCCTGAGTGCAGAGCCAGGAGCAACCCCTGTGCATCACCCTGTGAACCAAAAAAGCAAAAAGAAAAAAAATAGAATCATTATCTTCAGTGTCTATC
Organism: Sorex araneus; assembly: GCF_027595985.1. Classification (NCBI taxonomy): domain Eukaryota; kingdom Metazoa; phylum Chordata; class Mammalia; order Eulipotyphla; family Soricidae; genus Sorex; species Sorex araneus. The sequence goes on from NC_073305.1 coordinate 189,103,842, forward strand.
ACAAATTTATCATATTATTTAAATATAAATGTATTTTTCCATATATGTGTGTATGGATTTGTGTTTGTCCTGCACATGAAGTATTGAAGGAAGTATCTGATTTTCATAAATACCATTTGTAATCTAGCTTCTACATAACATGTGAAATTTCCCACCCACTCCCAGCACCCTTACTGGTCGCGTCCTCGTTGGAGAGACATCAGTGGTGCCTCTCTTGAGCAGGACCCCGGGTTCCATCCAAGCCCAAGTGGGCCTCTTTGGCAGGCACATCTTCAATATTTCTTGCTGTAGTTTGTACTTAACACTGGTTAATGCTTTTAGTGCTATTGACTCTGCCACTTGGATATATAGATATACCACCCTTTACACCACTTATGTTCTCAAGGTCCTTGACCCAGACATTATTTCATGTGTGCCTCTTCCTAACTTCGATCTCATTTTCTTTCTTTCCCTGTCCTTCTCTTTCCTGTGCTCTAGGTTAAAAAGTAATCTAGGTATGGCCCTTTAATTATCTTGGATTCTTTCATTTGGATAATCTATATAACCACAGATAAGTGATATCATCTTGTTTTGATCCTTCTTCTAATGACTTACTTCACTTGACATGACATTCTCCAGATCATCCACATTATTGTAAATTACGTGATTTCATGTTTCTTTGTAGCTGCATAGTATTCTATTGTGTATCGAATACACAATAGAATAATCCACTCATCTGTCCTATAATTAGGTTGATTCCATGTTTTATCTATTATCCTAAATGATGCACGAATAAAGATTTTCATCTATTTCATTTGAGTAAATGTTTTTGTGTCCTGGGGGTTAGATGCACAGAAGTGAAATTTCTGGGTCATATAACTGCTCAGTTCTTACTTTTACTAAGAAATCTCAAACTGCTTTCCATAGGGTTGAACCAAACATCATTCCCACCAACAGTGAATGAGAATTCCATCTCTACCACATGCCCTCCACGACAGATCATTCTGCTTTGTTTTCTTTTTATTGTTTTCATTAAATATGTACCATTCTTACTGGTTTGAGATGGTATCTTATTGTAGTTTTTCTTTGGAATTTACCAATAATAACGAATGTTGTGTACTTTTTAAGGCAGAGTGTGACTGTAGTCCATCCATAGGTATTCTTCAGAGAAATATCTGTCAATTTAGTCTCTCCATTTCTTGATAGTTTTTGGATTTGTTGTTCTTGATCTTTGTGATTACTTATATATCTTGCGTATCAACTTTTTATCTGATGTGCTGAATGGAAATATTGTCTCCTATTCCATGGGGTGTCTGTTTGCTTTAGACCCTGTTTTTTTCATTTGATTTAATAGCATTTGGTGTTTTTTTTTATTATGTTGCCTTTGTCAATAGTGGTTTATGATTGAAAACATCTTAATGGGCCAAATCTTCAAGTGGTTGTCTACACCCCCTCCCATGTACTTTACAGATTGTTGTCTATCCTTAAAGTCTTTCTTTGATCCATTCTGAATTGACTTTTGTGTAAGGTGTGAGATATGAATCCAACTTTAATTTTTTACAAGTGATTTTCCAATTAATGAAACACCATTTGAAGTGGCTTCATTTAATGTTCCCAGCTCCTTTGTTGAAAATTAGTTTACCTTAGATATGGGGAATTTTCTTGTATATTCTATTCTGACCCATTAGTCAGAATCTTTTCTTATTTAAGTTAAATGCTGTTTTGATCATAATAAGCTTATAGTATAGCTTAAAATTAGGTAATGAGATACTTCCCAGTTTCTTGTTTCTTAGTATGCCTTTAGATTTGAGGGTGTTTCATGACTCCATACAAACTTTATTAGTGACTAAGTCCTTGAATAATGTTCTCTGAATTTGAATGGTGATTGAATTGAATCATATAAAATTTTAGATAAGATGGTCATTTTGACAATATTGATTCTTCCAATCCATGAGTGTGGAATATTCTTTCATTTCCTAAGATAGTCTTCTATCTCTTTCTTAAGAGATAGCTTCTTCTATCTCTTAATGACTTAAAATTTTCATTATATGGATCTCTCATTTATTTTGTTGATTCCTTGTTACTTATATTTTTTGAGCACTACTTTGAATTGAATAGACTCTTTGAGCACTATCTCATCACATTCAGTTTTGTACATTATAATGCAACTTTTTATTGCGATGCAAATTTTTATGCATTGACTTTGTAACCAGAAATTTTGCTGTATGATTTTTTTCTCTTTTTCTAGCAGCTTTTCTTGGTGGGATCCTTAGAGTATTCTATGTAGATTATCATGTCATGGCCAGATAGTGATAATTTGACTTCTTTCCAATTTGGGTCCCTCTGGTTTCTCTTACTTGCCTGATTGCTGTGGCTAAAATTTCTGATATTCTATTGAATAAACGTAGAGACAGTAGGCATCTAGCCTGGTACCTGATCTCACAAAGAATCCTTTCTGGTTTTTTCACCATTCAACATGATACTTGTTGTGGGTTTGTTATAGATGGCCACTACATTCTTGAGGAAGGTCCTTTCACAGTCCTATTAGGCCTGACTTTTTTTTTATTATTATAAATGACTGTTGTGTCTCATCAAAATCTTCTCTGCATGGGCTGGCCTTCCCTGATCTGTTTCTCTGCTTGACTTTTTCCACTCTGGAAATGCCTGTGATTTTCTCGAACATGTTTTTCTCCCCTCTCACATCTTTCTAAATAAATTTCAATTAAAATCTTTCTCACTTCACAAAAAACATTTTTAAGAATTTAAAACAATATAAAGCTCCCTCTATTCTTATTATTTTTACCCTTTCTATGGTTGATGTGATCTATTTCATTAATTGATTTGCATATGCTCAACCATTCTTGCATCCCTGGGATGAATTCCACTTGATCATGGTGCATGATTTTTTTTAATATATACTACTGGATTCAGTTTGCTAAGATTTTGTTGAAGATCTTAATATCAAGGAAATTGCTCTAAAATTTTATTTTCTATAAGTTTCTCTGGGGTATTAGTTTAATATTAATTTCATACAATCTATTAAGAACTATTTCTGTTTTTTCAATATTTTGGAAGAGCTTGATGAGTAGATGCAATAATCTTCTAAAAGTTTGATATAACTCACCAGTGAAACCATCTGTACCAGGAGTTTTGTTCTTGAGGCAGTTTCTTGGTGTTTCAATTTCCTTGTTTCTGACCAGCTTGTTCAGTTTTTAACTTCCTCTTTGTAAAGTTTTGGGAGATTGATTACATAGTTCTCAGAATCTGACCATTTTTTTTCTAAATCCTTCAGCTTAACAGCATAAAATTACCAACAGCAAGCTCCAGTAATATCTTGAACTTCTGTGGTGTCTGTTGATTGGCTCCCCTTTTGTCTCCGATCCAATGCATTTAGAAATTATTTCTTTTTTTTTTTGCTCATATATCTGACTAAAGGTTTGTCTGTCTTGTTTATTCTTTTGAAAAAAAAAAACTCCTGGTTTCATTGTATTCTTTGTATTCACTGATACTTTTAAAGTTAGTATTAAAAATTATATAGGACAAAATTCCAATGTTGATATAAAAACTTATATAAAACATGATTTATCTCAAATCATTACTATGTTATTCCATTTACATAGAAATTTATATAAATTATATTTATGTTTAATTCTAGATGAGCTTTTCAACTAGTTATATGAGAGGTATTATTTTCTTGACAGGAAGGAACAGATGGTGATTAACTGATAAAATAAGCATCTTAGGAAAATGGAAATGCCTCACATCTTGATTATGGTTATGATTACATGGATACATACATATTTCAAAGTGGATATATACATGTCAATAATTTTAATTCATGTAGGACTATATGCAATTATAATATGTAATTTTATAAAACTTGAATGAAGTTATTTTAAAGATAAATAGAAAAATACTACTAAGTCTCCAAATTGACTCCATTCTGTTTCCTCAAGGAAGAACAGTGGAGGCCAGAGTTTTTCTTTCTCATGTAATTTCTCAGGACCTTTCAGTTCAAGTTAACTGTGGAGTTTTAGTTTATGGGAACTTCTTAAAAACTTCATAGTTTTCCCATTACAATAATGGGAACTCACACCATGCACCAAAAGTCTAACCATAAACATTCTAATATACTGGGGCTCATGTAGGCCTGTCGCAGCACACCACCCAGATGAGTAATCCATCCTGAGGCTACTCTTCAGAGTATTAAACATCTCAGAGTCTTTAAAAATGGGTTTTATAAGTGCATCTGACTTCATCTGTGCAGTCATTTTTTAATTGCTTAGAGATTCCTCTATGAACGGAAATCATTATTTTTTACTCTTTCCAAAACATTCTAAGTTTTTCATTTTGTCACTAATTTCTGCTTACAAGCTAAACATGACTGAGGAAAGAAATTTCAAAATCATTTGAGACATTTAACAAAGTTGTGGGAAGCAGAGTGTGAATCCCACAGAGAATGCTAATAGGAACTTGTCTGCACCTGCCCTGTGCTCTTGGCGCCTCTCCTAGCCCATGCTGTAATCCCCTAAACGAGAGGCACATCTCAGCATCTCCGAAGGCACTATTTGTCTATGAAAAAAAATGCTCTTGTAACGTAGGATGACTAGGCTGGTTCAAAAGATGATTAATAGAATAAAATAATCAGAGCAAGCAAATTCTAGGCTGCAGATCCTTGAGTCTCTTTGAGATACTTTTGTTTTCTTAATTCTATTCATTTTCAGACACTACTCATACACGATTTCTCTTCTCCTGTTACTTCCCATTCATCAAGCGTTCCCATGATGGCCTTGGAGGAGAATCTCCTGACAGAATGGTGAGTAATATGATGCAGGAGCTTCTCTGTATTTTAGAAGGACTACAGGTAATATTTTGTATCTTTTGCCTGTATGCTTTATAATTTTTTATCATATAAGAATTGTCTTTCATAGATTCTAATTCTAGACATGACGTAAATGTAAAGGGACAGTGCAAAACCAAGTCCTATAGAGAAGACAGAGATGCAATAAAGACCATTTATTAGTCTGCTTTTGTAGAGTTTGCCTGGGTGAAGAAATGACCTCGAGAAAAAAATGCCTTAATGATGACAGTTTGGAGGAGTAGAAAGGATAAGTAAAGAAATAAATATTGATTTTCTCTGTGGCTCCATTTTTCTCTTTCTTCCTTCTTTCCTCCCTCCTTCCTCCCTTTCTCCCTCCCTTCCTCCCTTCTTTTTTTCCCTGGAGAAGGTCACTGATGAGATGGGTGGGAAGGAATCAATGATGACTGGGTCCTTGGAGAGATGAGTCAGTCCATCGCAGACTGGAGGCAGTCACTCAGTCATCCCGTCACCACCCACCCCTGCTGGCAAATGTCACATTCAGAATTCATTTGCATAGCTTGGTGGCACTCCCTGTGGAGAAACATGGAACAATTTTGCAGCTGTGACAGCTTGAAATAGAAAAGCAAATAAAACTATCTCCTGGTTTCCTCAGTGAATTCTTTTCCGAAACTGGGGCTTCTTGACATAGGAAGCCAGCAGAAGGATCACTCGGCATGGAAGGAATGTGGGATAGAAAGCACCCTAGTATTTTGTCTAAATATTAGCAGTCATCCTGCATTTGTAATTTAACATTCCTTGTCTCTAGCTTCTTCCATCACCTTTGGCTATATTTACTTGATTTGCATCATTGATAGAAAATAAGAATAGCATTAGTGAGCTCATAAATAGTTTTTTCCTTTGCCTCATAGAAAAACAAAACCATAAGGAAATTTCTTTATGATTGACAACATTGAAAATTTAGTTTTTCACTTTTACTTAAAAGAATTTTTACTAACATCTATCTTTTTAAATCTCTATTTTCTCCCCTCCACTCCGACTTCTTTCATTTACAATCCTTTTTGTACATGTCTGTGTATATGATACATGTGTCATGGTACAACAAGGAATTGTAAATTGGGTTTATATAGAAATTTATAGAGAAGTAAATACCAAATTGTATTTATATAGAAATAAATACAAAATTGTGTTTATATAGAAAGATTAAACGGTAGTAGAGTCAAATATATGTTGATTTGATTTGGTGTGATATTCCCAAGCAAGGCTTACGAGGCCCAGGGGTCACTTCTGGTGATGACTGATCTGGCTGGGGGGCTGACAGCTCAGTACCAGGGCCTTCAGTGCCACGCTGCTTGGGTCCAGTAGTGCTCAGGGACCCCAGGGCCATGCTAGCAGGGAAGGCTGCCAGTCATCTGGGGATTAAACTCGGGGCCTCGTGCATGCCAGACATGCACTCCAGCCCTCTGAGCTATCTGCTAACCCAGCTGTAAAAATTGTAAGGGTATAATAAATGAGTTGTCAAAAACCTGTACAACCCGGTTAGAATACAGAATATACCATCACTTCCCAAAACGCCTGCATATGCATCCCTCATCTATCTGTCTTCAACCCTGTTATGATACAGATAATACCAGACCCCTCGGAGACCCCTGCATGTGCCTCCCTCGCCACTCTGTCCTCGAATCTCCACAGCCAGTCTAATGCCTGAGCTTCCTCTTTGGGAAGATCGTGTAAGCTAATTTGTAGTTTCACACAAGGAAAGTGATCCTCTCATCTTCCTGCCTCTCAGCAGTGTCAGCTGACAACCTCTGACTAATACTTGTCCACAAGGGGCCTCCAGCTTCCTGCCCAGGACAGCGTCTATCTCCCCACCTGTTCTTGTTCTTGAAACGGTTCCTGAGCTTCTGCACCACTGAGCTTTCGTTCTTGGCATTCAATTCTCTGTCTCTTCCATTTCTGTATCAGTCTTTGATGCTGTGACATTAGTTCTCCAGTGGCTTTAGAAAGATTTGCATTTCAGCCAGCTGTGCTATTTTGCTCTGACAACAGGTGGCAACCTTTGGGCTCCCTACTAGAGAGACAAAACACACAGGAGTGTTGAGATGGGGTCAGCCTTTTGAGAGCAAAGAAGACGAGTCATGTGTTTCACTCAGAGCAGCATTTCAGAGAGCAAGAGAATATACTTTCTACAGCTGTTGAAATTTTCCCTAGTGACACATCTGAGTTAGTTCATGAATATGCTGTTAAAATCTTTAATAATCTTTTTTTTAAAAAAAATGCCATTCTTATTGAAGTTTGAATTTATAATACTGTTAACCAGACTTTCCATGTATCTATTATTCTGTTCCACGCCAGTCAGCAGTGACCACTTTCCCCACCACTGTCCCAAGTGCCCCTTTTAATTACCATCATTCCATGAACGCTCAATTATATAGACAACACATCCCATTTTAATGCCATTGGCTGTTTGTTGTTCCCTCACTGTGCGTCTTAAATCCCACACATGAAGAGCTTTGCTTTTAACTTACTATGGAGGTGTTGACACCCACACACATACAGGCGACTAAGGCCAAACATCAGTGAGAAGTTGGAAAATTGTTTCAGACCTTTAGCTTGTAGTTTTTGCATTTTAAAAATCAAGATTGTAAATAATTCTATGTTAATTAACTTTTTAATTGATATGAAATAGACAAATCTTATAAATAGATGGGTTAAAAAAGTGAGGAGAGGAAAATTGTGAGAATATGAATAGGCCTACACAAGTTTTATACTTTTATAGTGTGTTTTGTCCTAGAGAGCGATTATAGGCTTTACTTCAGAAAAGTTGCTAATCCGCATTAACAGGAGAAAGACAATAATATAAATCTTTACAGATGTAAAAATACCTGGATAGACATAGAACACTCAATATAAGTGGACACTAATTTACTATTGAAAAAGTATACAATCTATTAGCAATCTAGGAGTATACAGATCTTTCTCCGTCTAGAAGAGGGCACTTGTGAGCACCATGACTGAGTGTCCTTCTCAACAGCCGGGCACTGAGAAGTTCATCTTGCTTTTTAAAGAACCTTCTTGAATGCTTCTTGCAAAAATGGTTTCAGGCTATGTTTCCCCTAAGCTGTTTCTGTTCATGAAACTCTGCATCAGTCCTTCAAATATGAATGATAATCTAGCTGTGAACTTTTTCACAGTGATTTCTTTAACTGTTGGTTTTCCATTGAATTTGCTTTCAGGTGCCTCAGGGATTCCGAGGATTCGTATATTGTTCCTCTTGCTGCCATCCCAGTTTCTCTAAGCGCTAGTCATTCCCTCTTGGGCTTTTCTTCATCTTGTTTTATAAAGCTTTTCCCGTATCTCATCTTGGAGCTCCTCCATCTCTCCCTCAGCTGCTGTCATTCTGCTACTCAGACCTTCTACTGCGTTTTTTATATCACCAGCCATATTCTTCACTCTGTCACTTCTAAATGTAGAAGGACTTGGTTACTTTTTCATTCCAAGTTTGTATCTTTTAGAGTTGTAACTCATACTTAAATGGTTGCTTTTATAAACTTTAATGTTTACTTTTAACATAATCTCTATAGAAGTAATCGAATATTTGCCATTCTTTTTATACTTTACCCTTTCATTTGTTCTTATTATTAGAATGCAGAGGAAATAAAATAATGTTTCCACACAGAGAACTGTAGATTTTTTAAATTAAATTTAAAATTAAACAACAGTTTTAGTAATTACTCATAAAAAGAAATATTGTACACTGAATTCTCTCAGCAGAACTTATCCTCACATAAACAAATGAGTAGATAATTGTTAAACTGTTCCCTTTTGAATAAATTAACAATGACCATAAAATATGACTACATTGTAATGTATTAGCAAAATATAAGAAAGTTGGGGTAGGAGGAATCAGCTTTTGCACCAGAAAATAATAAGGACAAAAAGCCTATAGTTAGAAAAAAGCAGGACTGGTGACAAATGAAAGATTTTTTTGAGTCTAATTTTTTAAATCTGCACCCAACATCTTCATTTAAATTTCTTGATACAAGTAAATATGTTACATACCAGAAGCATTGTCTTTACTAAGGGCTAGCTAATATGTCTTCTTCAATTAACATTACAAAATCCAGTCTTTATTTTACGTTACACTAAACGTCAGTTAAAATATCACTGTCTGAGAGATGTTCATCAATCAAACTTACCAAAGTGTCTAGATGCTTCTTGAGGACGTGCTGCTTAGTGATGAATTTGCTCTTCATTAATGCTACGAGGGTGTATGCTATGAGAACAGCGATGGAGTGGTGGGGTAGACCCGCTGGAACACATCACGGAGCCCCACACAGAGCCGCGTGCCTGCAGGAAGGGCTCGTCAGTGCTCTCAGGGCTCACAGAGACGTTTCACTCTCTGATGACTCACACTAAGCCTCAGAATCCCACCATGACTGCTGTCCTCTCAAGATCCAGAGGAATTTCAGGTTAGATGCACAAGCAGCTTCTTTTGCAACGGCACCTCCAGGCCAAACTCTCTCCAAGCTGCCATGTCTGTGCCAGTCAGGAGAGAGTGGAATAGCAGGGGACTGGCACTTGTGGACCGCCAGAGATTAAATGACAAATCTCTGATGGACTTTGCAAATTGGGTTTGTATATTGTCAAGTTCCACTAAAACTAAGACATGAATGAATTGCTAGGTCAGCTGTGGAAGCAAGTTTTATATGCAAAATTTAATCTGGATGGTACTGACAGAAACTCCCAGTTAAAAAAGTTCCACTCTTGTTTTCCCAAGTAGTTATTATCTTCTTCGACTCAATGCCTTGCTTGTAAAATGAGTGCTATTTTCCCCACTTATTCGGCGCTGGTTTTATTTTCAAGTTATGTGATATATATATAGCACCGCTAAGATTTAATCAGTAATGTCTCTTTTACAAATAGTAATAAAGATTCCAGAAGAAATGAGGTCATTGATGGAGGGCAGAGAAAATGGTGGCTCTTAGCATTCCATGTATCACTCAGTGTGAAATGTGTTTCCTTTAATTTCTGATTTCCTGTCATTCTTGTAGCTCATTGAACAGTTTAACTTCCATCCTTTATCTGAGGACCAAAAGACATGCAGATAATTGATACCAGCATTGTCATCCTGAGACTGAAAGTGGAGTTTGTGCTTTAAAAGTTTCGTGTGGGCTCTTTGCCATTCTCTGTGCAGAGGGAAAGATCCTTAGGAGCAAAGGGACAGACGCAGTCACATGATTACTCCCCCCAAGGCTCCTGAAACTGTAGTTCTCTGTGCAAATACTTGAAACTCACTGATTTCGATAGCCAGCATTAGTCTTTTCTCTTTGCAAAATACACGTCTCCAAGAATGGCTGGAGGTTCACTTTGGGCCACATGTCAGAGTTTCCATGTATGTAAGAACCCTCATGAGGAAACAAAACTGTTCTAAGAAAATTGAATTTGTCTTTGCTAGTCAAATTGTTAAAAAGTTCAATTTTTAATGTATAACAGAAATGAAGGTTTATTTGCAATCTTTAATATTGACATATATTGCACATGGCTTTCGGCGAACACTAGGGACAGATCCGAAATGGGAGGATCGGATATTGAGGCAGAACCAAGTTTCAAATTTCCAAGGTCTTTCCCAGTAAACCGGAGCCTTCTCCAATATTTCTCTTCTTTGCAAGGAGTGATGTGAATGCTTCAGGGGGATGTATTCAAAAAGTTCATGTGAAATATTTTCCAACTGCAGAGTTAGGAACTCCAGAATGCAGGAATTCCATATTGGAACTTTTTATTGGCTGCATTATTTATATTTCCCTGAGGTTTCTGTAGGGCACGTGAATCCCAGCTGCATAGTCTTTGGAGAGAGGACCTTCTGAAGGAGAGTGTGCTGTAAGGTTGGCACATTCATTAATGGGATTGACATCCTTACAAAAGAGACTTCAAGAGAGACCTGGCAGTTATGCAAGGTCGCGGAAGGAAGGACCAGATAGCTGTCACCACACATTCTGGTCTTGGACATTTCCTTCATTTCATTTCCTGTATGTTTTTCTTTTTCCCTTTACACCCAATATTTCTAATACTGATCATAATTATTCTTCTAGCTGAATTTTTTTCTCCATCAAAATAATTGTGGTCTCTTTTATTGAAACTTACAGTTTTTGATTTTTAACATTATTGGTAAGAAAACTTTGAGATTACTGGCAAAGTGTGCTTCTTCTTGTGTAAATGTCCCATTTATTTCTCCTTGGAGGAGCTGGGACACATGATCAACTCGAGACTGACATAGTTCTAACATCCAGAGCAGATGCAACTTCTGCATTTCCCCCATTAATCCACTCAACGTGCAACCTATAGGAATATTTACAGTTAGAAGAATTTCATTAACGTAATTTTCATCCTACTCAGGAATCTGAATGTGTCTCATGCCTTCTCAAAGGAATTCTTAAAATTTGTTTTAACTTATCAGAAATTAAGGTACGTACTTAGAGACATACTGGTTCCCAGAGTTCTTTTCCCCACAGACTGCTGACTTGTTTTTGTATGTGGCCAGGATATAATGCATGAATCATTAAAGCTTTGATCTAAATTATAATTTACTAGAAAGGAATCTAATCTGCTATTCATTTCACATCTAGCCTGTACTTGATATTTATGGAATATAAAGTATTTTGATTCTTGCATAATACTAAATTTTTCTCATTAGACTATATCTAATATATTAAATAGTTTTAAAAAATATTTATACACAACTACTCAAAAAAAGGTTGTGTTACCATTACTTGCTAAAATATATTTCATAATGACGTTAAATGTTTTAAACATTGAAATGTGTAATGTGTATTTGAAATTATATTACTGTGCCCCTGGGCTTACTGACACAGGGTGCAACTAATAAACTGTACAGATATGAATATTTATATACACCCATATTCATACATATTTAAATATGACGCTTCTTGTTATTATTATAACTCTGAGTAAATTAAAATAACTAACCTTAATAAGAAACTTGACTCTATGAAGACTGTAGCAAGATTCCTTCTATTTCTAGTAAAACTTTCATAAGACAACAATTTTACATCCATTTGAGTCACAAGTTTACTACTTTCAGTCCAGATTCATTGTTTATTTGAACATAATTTAAGGAGATGCCTCATAGAAATAAAAAATGGTTGTGATAAAGCTTAAAGTATCGATTTAAAAGTTGTACAAGCAAAGTCCACCTTCAATCGCTAGTGTTTGGCAAAGACACCAGCATCTTCTAAGCAAACACAGATAAGATTGGATCCAAGGGGGATATACGGCACTGATGAAAGGCATGACCCTGTGGCCACCCTCCAGATGCAGACATGTCCTGAGACAAGACTCCTAGTGAAAACTCGCAGAGAAAGCCCTCAGCAAAATGGAGATGGAAGGAACATACCCCAGTATTGTAAAGTCTATAAACAATGAACCCTCAGCTAACATCATTTTTTTTTGCTAACATCATTCTTACTATGGAAAAACTGAAAGTGTTTCCTCTAAAATCAGGCAAAGGTTTAGGATATCCATTTTCACTATTATTACTTAGCCTGGTATTGAAAGTCCTTGCCATACACTTAGCCAAGGCATAGAAACCGAAGGAATTGAGTTTGGGAAGAAAAAGAAGCCAACTATCACTAGTTGAAGATGACGTGATATTGGATATAGAAATCCTTCAAGACTTCACTAAGTAGATCCCAGAAATAGTAAACTTAGGCAGTCAAGTTACAATCTACAAAATCAATGTGCAAAAATACTGTTGCATTTTATAAGTTAATGATGTAGAAGAGAAAGAAATGTTTTAAACAATTTCATCTATGACTATGTCAAAAAAACTAAACCATAATGCAGTTTAACAAAAGAGGTGTATAATCTATATAGTTAAAATTGTATAAATTACTTCTAAAAGAAGTAAGAGTATTCTGCCCGCCTGGCAGAGCCTGACAAGCTAGCCATGGTGTACTTGATATGCCAAAAACCGTAACAAGTCTCACAATGGAGACATTAATGGTGCCCACTCGAGCAAATCGATGAACAATGGGACGACAGTGCTACAGTGCAATACAGTGTGTAGGGCACTTGCCTTGCAAACAGGTGCACTGGATTTGACCACCAGCACCCCATAGAATCTACAGCACCTTGCCGGGAGAGATCCCTGAGCACAGAGCAAGGAATAAGTTCTAAACATTGCTAGGTATGGCTGGGGAAAAAAAGGAAATTGGTAATAAAACAGATTTTCAGTAACAACAATCATAATTGTTCAGATTTATTATGATGGTCTCTTTGCATGATAGCTCTGTAGGTGCTATGCTCTAAGTTTTACAGAAAGTACTACTCAGAGGAGAATAGACCATCATCATCATCATCATCATCATCATCATCATCATCCTGTTGATCGCCGAATTTCTCGAGGGGTCTCAGTAACGTCTCCATTCGTCCTAGCCCTGAGATTTTAGAAGCCTCTTTACTCCTCCTTTCCAATGGTGCCACATTAGAGGCTCTTTCAGGGTCAGGGGAATGAGACCCATCATTGTTACTGGTTTTGGCATATGAATACACCATAGGGAATTTGCAAGGTTCTCCCATGTGGGAAGGAAACTCTCGGTAGCTTGCCAGGTTCTCCCAGAGGAAGAACTAGGCTAAAAGATGTCGGGAGCTTGGATTTATAGTCTCTGGATGTTGGCCGTTGGTGGGATTACATGGCACCAGGGGCAGTCCCTGGGTGTGACTGCTTAGCTACTGGAAAATGGGAAATCTGGGCAGAAGAGGCCCAGTCCCGATCTGAGTAGCCTTGGAGGTCTCAGCCCCGGGTCCCGCACACCTGGGTTCCTCTGCCGGTTCCTTCATGCGTGAGGCTCATCCAAAAGTGTGGAGAGGGGCCTTGAGCATGGCTGTGGCTAGGCTCCAGAGGTCTTTGGCAGACGGAGCTGCTCGGGCAGGGGAGGGAAACTGAAGCCCAACCCCTCTGAGGGGCCCTGGGGAAGATATTTGCATGATAGCTCTATAGGTGCTATGCTCTAAGTTTTACATGAAGTACTACTCAGAGGAGAATAGACCAGGTTCAGTTATTATCTCCACCTTTCAGCTGTGATGTAACACGACAAACTGGCTTGGCTTTCCCCGACAGCTTCCCATAGGTTCTCCACGAACAGGCTGCAGAGTCCAGACAGACCCAGCTACACTCCTGCATGTCCCTCATGGTAAAGTTATAGAAAGGACTGCCTTATGTTGAGCTTAGTGTTCTATCAAGTGTATTTATATGTCAGATGATTCCATTTGAGCTGAAACATAAGCACAATCATGTAATATTTATATCCTTGATTCACTGTCATGATGATTATGCATGATATAATTGTGAACTCTATAAAGTAGATGGAGCTCAAATAAGAAAAGAATGATTTCCCAACCACTGGAAGGAAAAGCCTTGGGCCAGAGGGAACAAAAGACTTGGCACTTCTGCTAGAAACAATTTCTCCTCCATCAGTGGTGTCTATCCACTGAAATGGCAAGTACGTACGGAGTGGTGTCTGCCAGCTGCAGTGGCGTAAACAGGGAGCCGTGTCTGTTGGCTGCAGTGGTGTGGATGTAGGGAGCGTCAGTGGAAACACTGTGGGTCTATGGAGTGTTGTCTGCCAGCCGTATGTGTGCATGGCTGGTGTCCGTCAGCTGCAGTGGCATGTGTGCATGGAGTGGTGTCTGTCAGCTGAAACGGTATGGATCTATGGACTTAAAGATGCCAGCTTTACCGCAGTTATCTTTTGGGCATTTTCCTCACTTCATACATGCCCATTTAGCCTCAGTAGTTCACACTCCCACTGACAGACCTGTTTCTACTTTTCTATTATTACATATAAGGAGAAGAAAACAACCACTGTTTGCCTAGCTTCTTGTATTGACCAGTATGTTTCTGAAGTTCAGACATGGCCTTGCACGTACCAGCAAGTTTATTGCTTTATGTGGTCGAGTGGGATCCCAGTTTATGGATATACTCTCAGGTTCATTAGTGATCTAGGTGATACCTACTTTCATTTCTTCTAAATCTTGGTAACACTGACAATACTGGCAAGAAGATGACTTACTTTGCCTTCATTTATCTTCTACAGATAGTGTAGGTATATTTTTTTAAATTTTATTTTATTGAATCACCGTGACAAAATTTACAAAGCTTTCAGGCTTAAGTCTCAGTCATATATTGATCAAACCCTTTCACCAGTGCCCCTGTTCCTGTTCCTCCACCAAGAACCCCAATATACCCCCCTTCCAGCCCCCACCCCGCACCTGAGTGGCCAATGATCCTCACTTTATTCTCTCTATACTTTGGATACATTCAATATTTCAACAGAGAACTGACTATTATTATTTGGAATTGTTATTTGGAATTTTCCCCCAACAATCAAACCTGCTGGAAAGCATCATTTGATAGTTTATTTTCCATCGGTGAGAATGAAGATTATAGGAGCTCTATAGGTTTTGAATTTCTGTTGTTTTAGCTCAGTTTACAGTCTAGATGCATTTCTATAAGTCCCTGGGTGCCAAAATGGGTTAGTAGACCTCCCGGATCACAGTCTTTAAGGAGCAGAGGGGCTGTGCCGTGCGTGGCTGCTCCGTATCTCCAGATAATGTGGATATTTTAAAAACCAGACCCAAATGTTGACCCACTTTATATTTTCACTACCTGAATGAGGGTTAATATTCATCCATGTATTTCTAGCATTTAATATTTTCAAGGATTGAAATACATTTAAGTCATTGTTTCTTTGTAAAATAAACTATAACTTTGGCTGTATTTTGCAGTTCTTTATTTAAATCTTAGAATAAAGTAATGTTACTCAATATAATGAATGCCTACAAGAAGAAACATAGCTAATGCAGACAGAGAAATAATGAATGCTCTCCACATCAAACCAGAAGCAAGTAATGACACTAACGCTCGCCATTCCTATTGATTTTAGCACTCAAGTACTAATCAGTGCAATAGGCATTAAACGGAAATAAGAGTCATTCAGATTGAAAGAATTAAGGTTGTCTTATTTACAATTGTCAGAAAACACACACATTTAAAACACAAAAGTTAAACAATCTAAACTTAGAATGATAAGTGAGAAAGAAAGTTTCAGGACATAAGATAAAAACACAAAGATTAATTATATCCGTTGGAAGCCAAAAGTTTAAAATAAGTATTTTTGATAACTCCCCTAAATAAAACTCTTTGATATATCCTTAACAAATAGGTGAAGATTCTGAATATTGAAAAACTGCAAATGCTGAGCTAAATAATAAATAATTTATGGTTGCGGGTTAGCAAATATTCATTGAAAAATGTTGCTTTTCTACAGATTTCACCTGATTGAAGATAAATTTGGCAAAAATAATATGTTGACCCTGAGATTAATATAGGAGTGTAAACAAACTAAATCAATTAAAGGTATTGGCATAAGGCAGGCAGTAAATCTCCTAAAAGCAGCAACACATTTTCATGCTGTTTCCAAAACACTGAGAAACTGGTCAGGTATGATCACAGATCAACTGAAGAAAATATGAAAGTAGCCTTCATATTTAGGAATAATCTTCACATTTCAATTCAATTTCCACAAAAAAAAAAACAGTCTTAGAAACACTCGCCTGTGCGCGTGAGATCATTACACCTATGAAGCCCGTGAGTATTAACAATGAGACCAAAGGGCTTATTTTAAAGAAGAACTCTAATTAGAGAGAGGAGGGTGTGGGGACGTGGCATAAAAACTTGGTGTGATCACATGGTTACAGAGAATGTCCCGCCCGAGGTCAGGCCATTCTCAAGAGGAATGCAACAGGAAGGCTGTTTGCTTTTATTGCCTTCACCGAGGGTCAAGAACATTTAACCACACTGAAGGAATTTTGCTCTCATTGTCTCTAACACAAGTTTAGTTATTACCAAAAAAAAGAAACTTTTTAGTGTCAATTTTTTTCTGGAAATCTACTTTTCTGTCTTTTTTTTAATTTATTTTTTAACGTGATCTAGGAAATCGGGTTTCTAAAAGTCACTGCCCACACGTGACACCCACACATGACTGCCCCCAGCTCTGTCACCTCCTCTCCAGCATGCCTGTCCTCCTGTCCCTCACCCCAGCACCCATTACCAGGCAGCTATGGCTTTTGTGCATGCTGCGCCCCCCTTAACACCCACCCATGTGCCTATAATCTGTCACTTGCGTTCTCATGCTATCTCCTGGCAGCCTATTTACTCCGCATCACCCTCAGTCCTTACACTCTCAAGCCTACATTCCAGTATGCAAGGCTTGTTATCAGTTGATGTTTTTTCGTTCTCTTGATTTATTTCTTTATATCCCACTGATGAGTCAGATCACCCTGGATTTGTTCTTCTGCCTCTGCCTTATTTTGTTCAGCATAAGACCTTCCAATTCCTTCCAAATTACCTGCCACAAAATACACGGCCTTATTTTTACTAGGATTCCTTGGTTCAGGCCTACGACAGTTGTGACTGCTTCTAACCCTGCTAGAGGTCAGTAGACTGGTGTCTTTTCACTGTACCTGTCACCTGGGAAGGATCAATTTTAGACTGATCCATCTTTGTAGAATGCAAAGGCTAAAGAAATTTCTTAATATTTGTTGCTTTTCAGGATCAAGTAAAATTTTACTCAAGTAAAATCCAGTGTTGTCAAAAGTCTAGAAAGAAAAAAGCATACATATTCATCCAGCGATTTTTTTCAATCAAGCAGAAGAAGCAATTCAATGAAATAATCTTAGACATCCATATGCAAAAGAAAACAAAATGCCTCATTAAAATATATTTTATTTTAAAATGAACACATCAAAATGTAAAGTGTGAAACTGTAACTCAGGGAATCTTTGAAGAAAATCTTTGTGAACTAAGATGAGTCAGGGTTCTTAGGTATGACACCCAAGGGAATGAAAAACATAGCCAATAAAAATCCACACCACCCATTGAAAACAAGCAATAAGTTGTACTGTACTAAAATTAAAATGGCCTGCCTGGGACTAGGTCTTGTTAGACAAATAAAAATGAAACCCAGAGGCTCGGAGAAAATATCAGCAAATCACGTATCTGACTAATAGAATATTTAATTTACATACATGCATATTACTTGGTAGATATTATAGTTAGTAAATAAGCAACACAGCAAAATAAAAACACATCAATTGTATGAAGGCATATGCTAGTAATTCATATTTATTGTGCATCAGGGAAATGCAAAATAAAATCATGAAGGAATATCACCTCTCTTACTAAACATTTTCATTTCTGTATTCCATGGCCAAGGGGCTTGCCTGTATTGGTACCTTCCGTTCCCTCGTCATGTAATTCTATATAGAACAAATGAAGGGGAACATCGAGTAGTTGCACTCCTCCCTCTGACTGACTTTGCTTAATGTAACACCCTCCAGTTCCATCAAGCTGCAGCACATGTTTGGTTTCATCCTTCCTTGTGGCTGCGTAGTATTCCATTGTACATGTAGCATTGGTACGCTACGGTACCCAGTCTTTATTGTTGGACTTGGACAGTTGTTTCCATCTCCTGGGTAGTGTGCTAAGCCCTGCAATGAACATAGGTGTATATAGAGTTAGTTTTCAAGTTAGTGCTTTTATATTTTAGGGGTAAATTCCAAGAAGAGAAATACCTGGGTCAACTAGGAATTACATTTTTTTTTTGAGAAATATCCATACTGTATCCCACAGAGGCTGACCCAGACCGCATTCCCACCAGATTGGATAGAAGTTCCTTTTTCACTACATTTCTACCAATACCGATTTTTTCTAGACTTTTGGAAATACTATTTTCTCACTTGCATGACATGAAAACGCATTGTTATTGTGATTTGTATCTCCCTATTGAGAAATGATATGAACACTTTATCATATTGTTTTTGGTGATCTGAATCCCTTTGTCATGAAGATGTCTGTTTATATCCACTTCCTAATTTTTCAGGTTGTGTTTTCTGGTTGGGAGGGGGGGTTGTTTTGTTTTGTTTTGTTTTGTTTTTTGTATTAAGGGCCAACTCCTGGCTCTGTGCTCAAGGATCACTCCTGATAGGGCTCAGAAACTCTATGTGGTGTCATGAATCAATTCCAGGCAAGCACTTTACCGGCTATACTATCTATATACTCTATTCCCGATTACCTACTTTGTTTCTTGATGAAGGTATTGTTTGCATTATTGTTGAGCTTCCAACAGAAATTTTATGCATAATTCACAAGAATTCAAAATACTTATAACAACTCTGAAAAGTCTTGACACTTCCTTTCAGAGTTGAATATATACAGTGTAATCTAGTATTACATTCCTGGGTATTTATAAAATAAATAATGGAAATATCTTTACACAAACCTACAAAACTATACTGAGCAACACCATCCCAATGACCATCTGGTGCTACCCTGTGAAAATGAAGGAACATCCAACCACAGAAAAACGTTAAAACAATTTTATAATGTTATAATTTGTAGTAGGCAAACTGAAGAAACTAGGATGATGAATGCCATACATAAAATTTGTGAATCTACAAATGCAATATTATCAGACAATTATTTCAGTATTAAAAAGGGAATGGAACTCTGTACATGCAAAAATATGATTTAACAACATTATGTTAAGTAAAAGAATCCGGTTACAAAAAACCTACATGGTTAATGATTTGATTCAAATATATATCTAGAGGAAAATTCTATAGAAACAAAAAGCAGAAAATGATTATTCATTGTTTTACATTCTGTGTACTTTGGGAGTAGTGTAAGAAGAGTAACTGTTCATGAGTATGGAGCTTCTTTGGGGAAAAACATTTAAAAAATTGAAGACCAGAGTAATAGTAAGGTACTTGCCTTGCCAAACTGAATTCAACCCCCACATCCTATATGGTCCCCGAGTCTGCCAGGGATGCTCCCTGAGCACAGAATCAGGAGCAAGTTCTGAACACTGCCAGGTGTGGGCCCAAAATCAAAAAAGTTTTAAATTGCATTTTATTAGATTAGAGTATTATTTAATTATTTTATAATACACATAAAGCACACAACATAATTTTATATGATGTTTCATTTTGTGAATTTTGCATAGTTCTGTGAATATAAAAAATTCACTTAATTTTATATGCTGCTTGCTGAATTCCCAACTTAAGTGGCATTTTTGACTCTGAGTTCAATCTTTGTGAATCTCTTAATATTTTGTATACTTTATTTTTTAATTTTGACAATATTTATAAAAGGACAAAATTAGAGTGACACAGATAATTCCATAGCACTGTAGCACTCTTGTCCTATTGTTCCTCGATTTGCTCGAGCAGGCACCAGTAACGTCTCCATTGTGAGACTTGTTGTTACTGTTTTTGGTATATCAAATACTCCATGGGGAGCTTGCCAGGCTCTGCTGTGCAGTGAGATACTCTAGGTAGCTTGCTGGGCTCTTCGAGAGGGATGGAGGAGTTGAACCAGGGTCAGCCTCGTGCATGGCAAATGCCCTACCCACTGTGCTATTGCTCCAGTCCTCAAAAGTCTACAAAAAAAAAACCACCTCCAATCCCATCAGAAAATGTGGTGATGAAATTAACAGAAACTTTCTCAAAGAAGAAATTTGATGGCCAAAAGGCACAAGAAAAAATGCTCTTCATCACTAGTCATTCAGGAGATGCAGACAAAAACAATAATGAGATATAACTCACATCACAGAGACTAGCACACATCCCAAAGAACAAAAGCAACTGGTGTTGGCATGTATGTGGGGAGAAAGGGACTCCTTTATTGTTGGTGAGAATGCCAACTAGTCCAGCCATTTTGGAAAACAATGTACATTTCTCAAAAAACAAGAAATTGAGCTCCCGTTAGACCCAGCAATACCATTTCTGAGAATATATCCTGAGGGTGCAAAAAAGCACAGGAGAAATGACATCTGCACCTGTATGTTCATTGCAGCACTGTTCACAATAGCCAGAATCTGGAAACAACTTGAATGCCCGAGAACCAATGATTGGTTAAAGAAAGTTTGGTACATCTACACAATAGAATACAATGTAGCTGTTAGGAAATATGAAGTCATGAAATTTGCTTATAAGTGGATGGTCATGGAGAGTATCATGCTAAGTGAAATGAGTCAGAAAGAGAGGGATAGGCATAGAGTAACTGCACTCATTTGCGAAATATAAAATATCATCATATGAGACTAACACATAAGGCTATTAGAGACAAGGGCCAGGAAAATTGTTCCATGGCTGGAAGTCTGTGTTATGGGCTGGGGGAGAGGGCAGCTGCTATAGAGAAGGGATCACTAAGTCAACGGTGGTTGGAGTGATTTCTTGGGAATGCAGATGTGTTCTGAAAGTTGATAAAGGACCAAAGATGATAGTCTCTCAGTATCTGTATTGCAAATCATAATACCCATAAGTAGAGAGAGAGAGTAAGAAGGAAATTGTCTGCCATAGAGTAGGAGGAATACTGGGGACATTGGTGGAGGAAAATGTGCACTGCTGGAAGGATGGGTGTTCGATCATTATATGACTGAAGCTCAGACATGAAAGCTTTGTAACTGGCTCACGGTGATTCAGTGAAAAAATAAATAAAGCTGGCAGGGAATAGGTCAGAGGTTTATAAATATAAAACTTAATCCTTAGATTTTACTTAGTTATAGCAGGAAAAGTTTGAAACAAGATAGCTCTCCATTGTTATTTTATTATTCATCCAATTTTTATTTCTCATCCTCCTATGATAAAGTCACACTTCTTAGATTAACTACACATCAAAATGTTGGGTATCACATATCTAACATTTCATGTTTGCTCAATAAATGGCTAGTAATTTATTTCTTACTTTTCTTTATTTGCTTGAAGGCCACTCTCAGAGGCATTGCAGGTGGCTCCTGGCTTGTGCTCAATTCCATAATTGTCAGAATTTAAGACTAGAAGAATGTGTGTATTAGTATTGTACTAATGTCAAATTTCTGATTGTGATAATCTACAATGTTTTGCAAAATGTTATCATTGGGAAAAACTGAGATGTAGTACAAGAGAAATATGTAATCTCTGCATCTTCTTTCAAATTGTCACTGTAAGTTTAAGTTTCCAGGATAAAACAATTCAGTTAGTGAACCCTGTAGCACTGTAGCACTGTTGTCCCATTGCTCATCAATTTGCTCCAGCAGGCACCAGTAACATCTCCATTGTGAGACTTGTTGTTACTGTTTTTGGTGTATCAAATAGGCCACGGGTAGCTTGCCAGGCTCTGCTGTGTGGGTGGGATACTCTTGGTAGCTTGCCAGGGAATCAAACCCAGGTCGGCCGTGTGCAAGGCAAATGCCCTACCCACTGTGCTATCGCTCCAATCCTATCTTCGAAAAATAAATTTTCAGATATACTCTGATCCAAACATGTTTCCATTCTAAATTCAGTTGGCTTCAGTGTTATTTGTAATTTGGTCTTTTGGATACGTCTCTGTCCTTTTGTTTAAGTTTTTGAGCCTCACCCAGAAATATTCACACCCGGCTCTGCTCTCAGGAATCAGAGGTCGTTCCTGGTATGCATGGGCCACCATATATGATCTGTGTATATCCATATCTGAGTATATGAGCTGTGGATATGAGCTGCTGAGGATTGAACCTGGGTCTGTAAGACAAGTGCCTTACCTGCAGTACACATTCTAGCCCCACCTTCTCTGTCTTAAGTTCCATCATGTTGTTGGTTCAAATACTCTATAAATTGGTTTGCAGAATTTTAAAGCTTTCTGTTTCTGAGAATATTAATTCCAATATTTAGAAAAATGATTGTTCAGAAGTACTCAAAATTTAAAAAGAAACAGAGTGCATTTCGTTATATAGTCACTACTTTGAAAGAGAGAATATACCTAACTCATACACCTAATGGCACAAAAATCAAATATTAAGCAGAGTTTACAACACACTAGAAGCAATATTTGCTATATATACAATGTCTCAAAGTGAGTCAAATGAATTATTTTGCTTATGCATTTTCCTCGTTAGAATATGCATGATTTATTGATTGGACGTTATTGCTTCAGTGTGACTGTGTGAGTTTAATAAAAAAAAAAAAGAAGAAAAACTGAAGAAACGATCCCTGCTGGTTCTGTCAATACAAAGTATCTTTGACAGTTACAAGATAAAACTGTACTTTCAGAAAGACTGTGACAGAGTTAAGTGAACCATATTGACAGGACAGCACGGAAGCATCTGGTGGGTGGTTTCAGATGAACGCCCCCATTCTGTTGTCAAAGTGCTTGTGTGTGATGAAATTTGTGGATTGTCTTGGCTTCTCACAGCTCTGTGAAAGCAGAAGACGATGCTGTCCCAAAGATAGAGATGCTATCAACTGACTCCAATGAAACGCAGATTTCATCAGACAGAAGACAGTGGAAAATTCTGAGCTCAAATTAATTGGTTTTTAAAAATGACATGATTGAAAATTTTAGCCCAAATTACTGATTTTAAAAACAAGATGTCTCAACTCTCCAGTCTAGCAGAGAGGATAACATAATTGTTTTTTACTAGGTTCACAGATAGTTTTGATATGCTTTTCTATTTTGAGCATATGTCCTTTATGATATATTTACTCCAAAGGATAAAACAGCTAAAAATGCATTACCTTCCAAATATAAAGCATTAAGGTTTACTTGTTGTGTTATGAACAGCTTTATTGTCCTGTAGCAGTAACAGACAATGAGATATTTGGATCTTCTTTGTGGGACAATCATAAGATCAGAATACAGTGAAATATTATAGTCTACCATAACTTACTAATAGAGACATATGTATCTATATATTCACACATATAAGCTGAAAAATCGTCAGTTAAGTGCATACATTATTTCACAAATGTCATAGAGCAACATTAGATGGTAAAATATACTGTACATCTGGATTATGTCTAGTCATTGCCTTCATAAAGGATCCACATTGACAGAAATGCTATTACAGAAAGTCTGGATATATAAGCTCTCCGTTTTCTTTGGGATGAAGTAAATATCATTCTCTGACATTCACTTCTGATAAAATACTTATTATGGCATATCATGTATTTATCAAAACGTTTGTGCAATAATTTTTAATTGAGCTACTCAGTAGGAGACTCATAAATAAATCATGACATATCCATAAGCTTATGTTTAAATAAGGTAGACATGAATTTGTTGATAAAAGAAAATTACACACCATGATATCAGTGAAAATATAGTAAACAACTATCATCCTTTTTTTCTAAGTTAAGAAGATATATATGAATTGTTGTTACAGATATTGTTATAATAAAATGAAAATAATGCTCAATGTGGCTACCTCACTTAGAATGAGGTTGGAATTTTATTTTATTTCTTTTCAAATTTTTTGAATATTTTAATTGCATATAAGTAATATGCTTTATGGTGGTGGGGCTTTAGGGGAAGGCAGACAATAGGCTTCTATTTGTCTCATTCATTTCATACATTTTCTTCAAGCAACATCAAGGCGCCAAAGCCTGTGTGCAGCATAGATTTTAGAGATTTTGTCTGGTTCATTCATTTATGTTTCCCTTGTACCTGGCCCATGTTAGGAACTCACAAATATCCATTTACTAAATAAACAATAAAATTATCAATAGTGCAATTAAAATTGCATTAAAGCTAAAATAGGTCTATTTAAGTAAAAAAAAAAAAAACAACCTGGCTCAATTAACTTTTCTTCTATTATTGAGGTGACAGCGGTGAACAATAGATTAAATGTTTATGCTTTAGGAGCACAATGTTATCACAGAAAATCCTCCTCGAAAGTCTGAAGCTCTCTCCGCCACTCTTCCTAGTGCAGTGTACGATCGTCAAAGCTCCCACTGTAGTCTCAGCTCCTTCTCAGAGTCAAGGGGTTGTTTCCACCGGACATTGTCTATTTCATTGTTTTGTCTGTTTGTATAGCACATATGAGTTTTGGCTTTGCCCAGGTTTTGGCTTTTTCCTTTCAATTTATTTTGTTCAATAGAACACCCTCTAGTTCTGTCCATGTTGCAGCAAAATGTAAGATTTCCAATTTTCTTACACTAAGTGTCACCCATTGTGCATACTGACTATCTCATGTCCTATCTCTCTGTACCTGACAGACGCTTTATGACAAAAGTTACTCATTCGAGAGAGAGTAAAAGGGAATGTCCCTGCCACAGAGGTGGGGGGAGGGGTGGTGGGAGGGATGCCGGGACCATTGGTGGTGGAGAATGGGCACTGGTGGAAGGATGGGTACTCGATCATTGTATGACTGAAACGCAAGCATGAAAGTTTGTAAGTCTATAACTGTACCTCACAGTGATTCATTTTTTTTAAAAAAGTCACTCATTCAAGTATGTTCTCAATCAAATCAATCAATATCTCTAACACATTTTATGCTAGATGGGAAGCACACACAATTGTGCCTGTAAACTTTAAATTATTGAATTGACACAATCATAACTACAAATTGAGTGGTAAAAGAGGGAAAATTCACTTAAATTGGTCTTTCTTGGAAAGCTTTCTTGGAAAAATTTAAATTGAAACATACTAGGGATGCAACACAGTGACAGTTTTGTCAAGCCTCACCTAACATCTGAGAGAGCTTAGTCCATAGGTGGATTACAACCTTCAATTTGGGCCACTTTGGTCAGACTATTCACAATATTCTTGAGTTATCAATCCATTTGACCATGCAGTTCTTATTCCACCTGTTGAAGATATACAATAGTCACACCCTTGTGGAGGGAGCTTAGGTCCAACAAGGAAGATATTTTTCATTGTCTTCTTGAAACCTTGAGTACTTTTCCATGCTCAGCTAAAGTCTTAAAAACATGTCTCAGACCTGTCTATCTGTCTCTTTAGCTCTCTCTTCTGTACTGTGCTTCATGATTTTTAGTTGCCCCAACCCTCTGGTCCTTTAACTCATGGAGGTCACCTGGTTCTGCATGGATTCTTTTATTTTCACACTGAATTGCAAAGAGAAGCTATGAGGGGCAGTGGGGATAAAAGTCAACCAATCTAAGATCTGAGGAAAACAAATTACTCTTCCCTCCACTATGCAGAAACTAACCCAATGCTCTGAGCATCAGCAGACTTGGACGACTGCCACTTTCGGGTGCTGAAGCTAATGATTAGTGATGCCCACTCTGGGCTTACCAGCCAGTGGTCCATGCCAACTATAACTTACCCTGATAATGTCTGGTCATAGCACTGAATTTACACAACAACTAATTAGAATATTCCGTCCTGGTATTCCCAGTGATAAGTATAGCCATGTGGGAGCTAAACTCTTAGCTGAGACCAAGGAAAGAGCCCAACCACGGATTCTGTCCATCTGTAGAGCTGAACGGGTGGCCGTCTGGCAAGGGAGCTTGGTGGGCTGCAGAGCCAGATTCAAGCCCCCCGCACAGAACTGCACCGACGCTGGAGCCTGCTCTCTATCCCTGTGCAAACGGAGAAAGCCATCTGTAACCCTGCCTCACTTCAAAGTAAGCCTCCGGTCCCACGAGAGGAGGAACCTACCCAGAATCTGCAGGAAGCCACTGAGTTAATCCTCCAGCCACACTGGGACAAGGAGCCAAGCCAACACTTAATTAGAGCATCTGGCTAGAGATAACAGAGAACTACGATAGTTCTGGGCTTCCACATGACCCAGTCCACTGTCTACCCAGCTACACAGCCATTGCTACCACCGGACCCTGTAGGGAAGCTCAGCCTGTCTCCTTTCTCGGTGCTGAACGCTGCCTCAGTCTCTCACAAGCACTTACTTAGTCAGCAGCACTATGCAAGCTGGGAGGAGTATGTAGCACCGTCAGGGAGAAAGACTGGCCGGGTGGTCTACCTAACCGTCAAGCGATCTCTAGTCTCATGCAGTGTTGGGAAACAGCGTGAAGACACTGGTGACCAGAGAGCTGTGCCAGTCACCTTGGCAGCATGGTAGCACGCATGGCACGACTGTAGCACAGCCTGTAGCCTCATCAGTAATGGTGACGGGCATTCTCCCAGCTGAAATAAAGAGCTCACAGCCATACCACAAGACAGTGTGAATAGGAAACTCACTAGCAAAGATAAGATAGATATTAGCGACATCTAAGAAACTGCGATGCATAATCCACTTGCAACTCTAATTTAAACCTTGAGAAACACAGTTATTGGGATGAAACAACCACAAGGTCATGTTAGATAAATATAAAATATATGAATTACAGCACTAATAATCTACAATGGGATGGAAGGGAAGTAAAAATGAAATTTCTATGTGCTATTAAATTGAAGTGCTGTTATCTTAGAATAGTATAAATATGTGTCATATGAGTTATGATAGGCACAAAATACCTGTATAAAATATGCAGAGTATGATAAGGAGTCATATCCCCACAGATCACAAAAAAAGCCATACTAGAGAGAGCAAGAAATAAATTATGGACAAAAAAGTCAAGAAGTGAATTGGAAGCTATGTCTATCAGTGATCTTTGTCTATCAAGAATCACTTCAAAAATAAGAAATAGGAAAGTTTCTCCAACAGGTAAGAATGGGACTCCCCTGGGACCCAGTGATACCACTTCTAGACATCTACGTACAAAACAGAAAAACATTCATTTGAAAGGGCATATGCGTACCTATGTTTATTACAGCACTTAGCACTGTCATTGTCACTGTCACTCATAGATTTGCTCATCGATTTGTTCGAGCGGGCACCAGTAACATCTCTCATTGAGAGACTTATTGTTACTGTTTTTGGCACATCCAATACGCATGGGTAGCTTGCCAGGCTCTGCCTCGCAGGCTCCATATATACACTCGGTAGCTTGCTGGGCTCACAAGAACTAAAATATGAAAACAACACAAATAACCAACTCTGGAGGAATAGATCAAAAAATTGTGGTACATATCCACAATGGAGTACTATAAAGCTATAAGTAAGGAAAACGTCACATAATTTGCAGCTATGTGGATGGAATTGAGGGTATTATGTGAGTGAAATGGGTCAGAGAGAAAAGGTTAGAAAGATCTTATATAGAAACTGTCAAAGGCAATAGAACGGGAGGATTGGTTCATAGAACTTAGCTTAAACACACACACACACACACACACACACACACACACACACACATACACGTATCAAAACACACCAAATGCGGAATAATACTAATGAGATAATTGTTTTGGAATTTAATACCTCACTCTCAACTGTAAGCTGAGACTGGATGTCAAGAAATCAAACAGATTTAATAGAACATAATATGTAGAATATCCAAATGCATCAGTGTAAAAAACTAAGGCACGCCAACGGGCGCGCACTCGCGGGCTCTCTGGGCGGCTCTGTCTCACCGCCCATGTTCGGTGCTCTGGAACCGCTGTGTATGGACTGGATTAGGACAGCCGGTGGTCAAGGACAGGCGAAGGAAGAATGAGGACCAAGCTGGTTGCTGATTAGTTACTGTTTATTCAATCTTCCATCTTTCTCATCTCCCGCACTCCCAGCTCCATCCTCTCTCTGGATCTACTCCAGCCTCTCTCGCTTCTCTAGTCTCTCCTCCTACTTGTCTCTCCCACCTTGCCCTCTAGAATACACCCAGCCAGGTAGCAAAATCAACATAAGAAAGCCCTTCCTGAGGGCAGGGCATTCCAAAGCCCTTCCTGACTCTTAAGGTTTTTTTCCTTTCCTTAGTCCAAACACTTATTAACATCTTAATACTAGTTATTTTTGTATGGACATAGCAAGAGATACATTGAGGCTTACAAGGGAGCTCTCCTGGCAACATCTTGCCACAGGCTCAGACTACAGCACTCAGGCCAGATTAATCACTCCTAACCCTATCAGGGTCCAAATCTAGTTATCACTGTTTGGATCATGACAACATTTGTCCATGATCAAGCTCTTAACTTATAGTTAAGCATTAGGCACTTTGGCCAGGCCCATCTCGATGCCAGGGTAGCACACAACTCACCGCTTGCCCTGGGTCCGTCTCGTCCCTTGTGGGGACCGTGCTTTTGGGGGTGCTAGGAAGTAAGGGCAGCTGAAGCTTAGGTCGAGAGGGAACAGATGTCTAGGAGGAAAATATCATGTAGAGTCAAATGACTCCCAGGTAGCATTTGCTAAGTCTTCCTGTATCCATACAAAAAGGACATTGCTCTGAATAAACTATGCAAATGACTCAAGGAGAAGAGAAAAAACAATGTTTACAAGTCAACAGAATACTAAGAAAGAAGTTACAAATAAACACAGAGGAGTGGGAGCACTGTGATGGGAGTAACCCAATAAACCTAAACTACCTGAGGCTATGTTATCCTACACATCAGAATATACATTCCTTTAAAATGTTACTTAGAATAATTTTTAGTATAATTGTAGAATAAAACAAAAAAAATTCAAAAAATTATAACAAGGATCTGTTTCTGTCACAAGGAACTGAAACTAGAAATCAATACTAAGAACAAGAGTTTTTAAAAAACTACACAGCTATGGGACAAGATATTTTTAAAAAGTTGAAAAATATATTATGAGATAAATAAAATTAGAAAAATAGCACACCAAGACTTAGGGAATTTCGAAGAAATAGCTCTAAGAAGAGAGCTTATAGTAATAAATATATGCAGGAAAAGTTTATGAAACATATTTCAAATCTCAAAGGACAGAAAGAGAACAATATTCTATCTCAACTTTATCATATTAAATGGATTTTTTTAAATGAGTAGAAATGAAGTAAAGAATAGGAAAATGTTAAAAAAATAACAAAATGAGTATTTTATTTCTAGAAAATATAAACAAAATTTTTGAATTTTCATCTATGCTAACCAAGAAAATAAAAATCAGTTACAAAGAAATAACACATTAATTGAAAAAAATGAGTATTGAAATGGTGTACAGATGAGAAATCTGGTGTAGGGTATGGTTTTGGAAACTTACATACATGAAACCCTATCATTAACAATTGTAAATCATGGTATCTAAAATTTAAAAATAGACAACTTATTTATGAAAAAGAAAAGATGTACTTATAACTACTACCAAAGATGTTAAATTTAATAAGAGATTGCTATGAAAAATTATACTCTAACAAATTCAATAGCCTAGAATAAATTTATAAATTTATATAAACATACAACTGATACTGAAAGATGAATATATATTTAAAATGTGAGCAAATCAATTATTAATAAGGAGATTAAAATAGTAATCAACACTTTCAACAGAAAATAAATTAAAAAAGGCAGTTCCACCTAACACTGAATAACTGCTTCAAGAACTACCTAAGATATTCTAAAAAGGAAAAGTAAATAACACTCCCAAGCTTACTTTTTGAAGCTAATTTTCTACAACTACCAAAGGTACATTATGACAATATCACTGATCAATATACACATGAAAATATCATGGAATACTGGAAAACTGAATTTTATACACATTAAAAAGTGTTTCACCATGATCAAGTAAAATTCATCTCTGGGGTACAAAAGATTGTATGTATAAATATGACACATCATCTTACTGAAGAAAATATTAAAAAGAAATGCACTTTTCTCAAAAGAGAAGACAATTGAGAAAATTTCACATCCATTCATATTCATAAGATTGTTAACAAACAGGGTAGAGAAGGAACACATGCCTCAACATAATAATATCTCAGCATGCGATACACATGTGGCCAACATCATAATTAATGGTAAAAGCAGATTGAAAGACATTCCTCTAAGATGGAGTAAGAGTTCTCATACTCATCATCCTTTGCAACATAGTACTAAAATTTCTAGCTAAAATAATTACACAGGAACCAGAATTTAAAGTGATTTAAAAGAACTATTAAGCACTGTCCCTTCTTTCAGATAATGTAGTCTTACTTATAGAAACCACTAAAGACTGCCACCCCCAAATTGCTAGAACTAAGGAAAAATTTTAATAAATTTTTCAGGATGCAAAATCATTCTACAAGTTCATAGTGTTTCTATATGTTATGAACAAGTGATCTAAAAAAGGCAATTTATTTCCTCTCTCTAGTATCAGAAACAATAAAATACTTAGAAATAATTTAATGAAGGTGGCTAAAATTTCTTAAAATTAAAGTATGATGTTGGTGAAATAAATAAGACACAATTATATTGTGTTTGTGAGTTACAAAATTTTATGCTGTTAAATATCTGTTAAATTACTATTAAGAACTCTAATTGGGCATGAGCAATAGCACAGCGGGTAGGGCGTTTGCCTTGCACATGGGACCGGGATTCGATTCCCAGCATCCCACATAGTCCTCTGAGCACTGCCAGGAGTAATTCCTGAGTGCAGAGCCAGGAGTAACCCCTGTGCATTGCCGGATGTGACCCCCCCCAAAAAAAACCTGCTAAAATTAATACTATTGCTATGTAAAGTGTTCAAATTATCCAGTGTAGTCTATGTATTCGATACAATCTCTGCCAAACTTTCAGTGATGTTCATTATTATTATTAGTCCATTGATTACCAGGTGAGGGCTCAGACCTATCAATATATTAAAATATTTGACTTCAGTAGTATCAGTGAGAAAAGTGTGGATTTGTATAGTAAAGCAATCACAAAGACCAATGCAACAGTATCAAAATGCATACATATACTTTCAACTGGCGTTTGACAGTGGCGCCAAGATACTCAGTAGAGAAATGGTAGTCTCTTCCCTTCCATTCCCATCTTCTACCACTCAAATAGTCCCTTAAAGAATTAGAAAACTTGTTAGACCTGAAGCCATAAAACTCCCAGAAGAAAATATAGGATATATTTTGTTGACATTGTTTCTGACTAATGTCTACTTTATAAAAATAACACCCACAGGGGAGGCAAGAATATCAAAAGTAAGCATCACTATATCAAGCTAGAAAGTTTTTGCCCCACAAAGAAACCACAACAAAATCAAAGGTGACCTATGTAAAAGCAGAAGCTAGCACTCCCTTTAAAGCATCAGGACGCAAAGAAAGCATAGCTTCTGCTAGGACCATTATTTTCTGGTTCTCTGAAACACTCGGCCCTCCCAGAGACAGGAAAAATTTTCTATTCCAGGGCCAAATGTTTCTTAAAACTTGTCTTAAAACTTGTTTCTTAAAACATTGTCTTGGGACTGGAGTGATAGCACACAGCCTTGTACACGGCTGACCCGAGTTCGAATCCCAGCATTCCATATGTTCCCCTGAGCACTGCCAGGAGTAATTCCTGAGTGCAGAGCCAGGAGTAATTCTTAAGTGCAGAGCCAGGAGTAACCCCTGTGCATCGCTGGATGTGATTCAAAAAGCAAAAAAAAAAAAACCGACCTTCATTCTCTTTTTTTATTGTCTGATTTACCTTTCAGATTGTTAAACCTGAAACTCATAATCCATTGGTGGGGCCCCTCAACACTGAGTTGGCATGTGACACACACCCCACTACGAGCAGGCCTGCACCCCTTTGTCAGCATGAAGTCACAGAAGACACACCTGCACCCATGATTTTAGGGGTGATGAAAGCTTTAGGGGGAAATGTTAAAGGCAGATACATAGGGAGGCTCAAGTAAGGAGCACTGGGGATGTAATGAAATTTCAGAAGAAAATGCTGGGTCTGGAGACAGTCTCACAGGGAGGGCATTTGCCTTGCACTCAGTCATCCCAGCTCCGGTCTGGGCTCCACAGGTGGTCTCCAAGAATTTCTAGGAGCACAGAGCCAGGAGTTACTCCTGAACACCGCATCGTCTGACCCCAAAACTGTATCACTGTATCACTGTCATCCCATAGTCCATCAATTTACTCAAGCGGGTGCCAGTAACGGCTCCATTCATCCCAGCCCTGAGATTTTAGCAGCCTCTCTTTACTCGTCTGTCCCAACGACTGGAGGCTTCTTTCAGGGTCAGGGGAATGAGACCTGTTACTGTTACAGGTTTTAGCATACCAAATATGCCACAGGGAGCTTGCCAGGCTTTGCCATATGGGCAGGATACTCTCGGTAGACCCAAAAACTAAAATATAATAATAATAATAACAGTAATAATAGCATAAAAGGACTATCAAGCGGCCAAGACTTTCCCTGCGACAATGCCCAGATTGATGTTTATGTATGTCGAGAACCGCAGGCCAGGACGAAATGGAGGGACCGTACATACCTTCTCCCTAAAGCCTCCCAAGAAGAGACTTTGGTCCCCTGGAGCAGCCAGGTTGAACAAAATCACTTTTTCATCTCAGATTTCTGCCTCTGGGTAAGGCCTCACCCTCTCCATCTCCTGAGAGCTCAGGATTTGCATCTTAAAGGGCTGTGATCTGCATACCTCTGGGCTACTTCAGGGCTGGGCAATTTCTCTTAAGTTTTATTATTTCCCCTCACATTTCTCTAAATTGCTTCAGATCAAAGTTGTTTGCTTCAGTAAAAAAAAAAGAAGAAGAAGAAGAAGAAGAAGAAGGAGGAGGAGGAGGAGGAGGAGGAGGAGGAGAAGGAGGAGGAGGAGGAGGAGGAGGAGGAGGAGGAGGAGGAGGAGGAGGAGGAGGAGGAGGAGGAGGAGGAGGAGGAGGAGGAGGAGGAGGAGGAGGAGGAGGAGGAGGAGGAGGAGGAGGAGGAGAAGGAGAAGAAGAAGGAGAAGAAGAAGAAGAAGAAGAAGAAGAAGAAGAAGAAGAAGAAGAAGAAGAAGAAGAAGAAGAAGAAGAAGAAGAAGAAGAAGAAGAAGAAGAAGAAGAAGAAGAAGAAGAAGAAGAAGAAGAAGAAGAAGAAGAAGAAGAAGAAGAAGAAGAAGAAGAAGAAGAAGAAGAAGAAGAAGAAGAAGAAGAAGAAGAAGAAGAAGAAGAAGAAGATAACATGAAGCGGGGGGAATATTTGCAAGCCACAAATCTGGTAAGTGACTGATATCTAAAGTACTATGAAATCTCTTGCAATTTAATAGCAATAATGTTAATAATTGCTGGAGCGATACCACAGAGATTGGGTGTTTGCCTTTCAGGAGGCCGACCCGAGTTCGATTCCTCTGCCCCTCTCAGGGAGCCCGGCAAGCTACTGAGATTATTGAGCCCGCGCTGCAGAGCCTGGCAAGCTACCCATGCGTATTGGATATACCAAAAACAGTAACAATTAGTCTCTCAATGAGAGATGTTACTGGTGCCCGCTTGAACAAATTGATGAGCAACGGCATGACAGTGACAGTGAATGTTAATAATCTAATTTAGAAGGGCAGGGGCAGGGCCTTGGCCACTCTGTGATGCTCAGGATTTACTCCCGACTCTGCAAGATGATCACTCCTGGTGGGACATGGGGCCCATTTATGATGCCGGGGATCAAACCCAGGTTGGCTGTGTGCA